>NW_026868442.1:0-44331 GCF_020745735.1 Hemiscyllium ocellatum | reverse complement strand
TCAATTTCACAAATTGAAAGTGTTAATTCAATGAGTAGACCTTTATGCCTTCTTTCAATGGCTCAAGCTTAACTCTTTCAATCAATGAAACAAGCTGCATTAATTCACTCAATGAAACAAACTCCAGATGTTATTACATTTCAGTACAGTATATCCCATTCATTCCATGTCTCCACCTTAACGCATTCATTCAATGAAACAAACTGCATTCATTAATTTCTGGATTCAAACTTTAATCATTCATGCAATCAGTCAAACGAAGCAAATTGCATTCTTTCATCAACTCAGTGACTCAAACTGCACTTACTCATTCAATTTCACAAATTGAAAGTGTTGATTCAATGAGTAGACCTTTATGCCTTCTTTCAATGGCTCAGGCTTGACTCATTCGTTCAATGAAAGAAACGGCATGCATTCATTGTATCAAACTACAAAAGATTTTTTCATGATTCAAACGTTTTACATTGATAGATTTAAACAAATTTAAATCATGCATTTAATGATTTCAATTTCATTGATTTTTCTATTGAAACAAAGAGCATTCTTTCATTTGTTAATTCCATGAATCAAACTACACACGTTCATTCAATGAAATAAACTCAACCTGTTATTTCCATGTTTCGCGTTTTTCTCATTCTTTCAATTGCTCAAGCTAAACTCTTTCAATCAATGAAACAAACTGCATGAATTCACTCAATGAAACAAACTCCAGATGCTAATTCACTTAGTACAGTATATCCCATTCATTCCATGACTCCAACTTAACGCATTCATTCAATGAAACAAACTGCATTCTTTCATTTCTGGATTCAAACTTTAATCATCCATTCAATAAGTCAAACGAGATTCATTGATACAATGAAAGTATACGTAACTCATACATTTTATGAATAAATCAGAACTCATTAATTTATTGAATGGATATTTATTCATGAATGCAGTACATCAAACCGCTCTCTTTCTCTCAAACAATGAAACGGCACAAATTAATTCAAAGTTTAGAGCGAACTGCATTCAGTCAATGTCTAGCTAAACGCAAGCATTCAGTGAGACAGACTGCACCTCTTCATTCTTTGAATTACACTTCACCGACGAAATTAAATGAATCAAACGTTTTTCATTCATTCATCGAAAAAAGCTTTCTTCATGCATTTCATGAATCCAAGTTCACTCAAATATCTACTGAAGCAAATTGCATTCTTTCATCAACTCAGTGACTCAAACTGCACTTACTCATTCAATTTCACAAATTGAAAGTGTTAATTCAATGAGTAGACCTTTATGCCTTCTTCCATGGCTCAAGCTTAACTCTTTCAATCAATGAAACAAGCTGCATTAATTCACTCAATGAAACAAACTCCAGATGTTATTACATTCAGTACAGTATATCCCATTCATTCCATGTCTCCACCTTAACGCATTCATTCAATGAAACAAACTGCATTCATTAATTTCTGGATTCAAACTTTAATCATTCATGCAATCAGTCAAACGAAGCAAATTGCATTCTTTCATCATCTCAAGTGACTCAAACTGCACTTACTCATTCAATTTCACAAATTGAAAGTGTTGATTCAATGAGTAGACCTTTATGCCTTCTTTCAATGGCTCAGGCTTGACTCATTCGTTCAATGAAAGAAACGGCATGCATTCATTGTATCAAACTACAAAAGATTTTTTCATGATTCAAACGTTTTACATTGATAGATTTAAACAAATTCAAATCATGCATTTAATGATTTCAATTTCATTGATTTTTCTATTGAAACAAAGAGCATTCTTTCATTTGTTAATTCCATGAATCAAACTACACACGTTCATTCAATGAAATAAACTCAACCTGTTATTTCCATGTTTCGCGTTTTTCTCATTCTTTCAATTGCTCAAGCTAAACTCTTTCAATCAATGAAACAAACTGCATGAATTCACTCAATGAAACAAACTCCAGATGCTAATTCACTTAGTACAGTATATCCCATTCATTCCATGACTCCAACTTTAACGCATTCATTCAATGAAACAAACTGCATTCTTTCATTTCTGGATTCAAACTTTAATCATCCATTCAATAAGTCAAACGAGATTCATTGATACAATGAAAGTATACGTAACTCATACATTTTATGAATAAATCAGAACTCATTAATTTATTGAATGATATTTATTCATGAATGCAGTACATCAAACCGCTCTCTTTCTCTCAAACAATGAAACGGCACAAATTAATTCAAAGTTTAGAGCGAACTGCATTCAGTCAATGTCTAGCTAAACGCAAGCATTCAGTGAGACAGACTGCACCTCTTCATTCTTTGAATTACACTTCACCGACGAAATTAAATGAATCAAACGTTTTTCATTCATTCATCGAAAAAAGCTTTCTTCATGCATTTCATGAATCCAAGTTCACTCAAATATCTACTGAAGCAAATTGCATTCTTTCATCAACTCAGTGACTCAAACTGCACTTACTCATTCAATTTCACAAATTGAAAGTGTTAATTCAATGAGTAGACCTTTATGCCTTCTTTCAATGGCTCAAGCTTAACTCTTTCAATCAATGAAACAAGCTGCATTAATTCACTCAATGAAACAAACTCCAGATGTTATTACATTCAGTACAGTATATCCCATTCATTCCATGTCTCCACCTTAACGCATTCATTCAATGAAACAAACTGCATTCATTAATTTCTGGATTCAAACTTTAATCATTCATGCAATCAGTCAAACGAAGCAAATTGCATTCTTTCATCAACTCAGTGACTCAAACTGCACTTACTCATTCAATTTCACAAATTGAAAGTGTTGATTCAATGAGTAGACCTTTATGCCTTCTTTCAATGGCTCAGGCTTGACTCATTCGTTCAATGAAAGAAACGGCATGCATTCATTGTATCAAACTACAAAAGATTTTTTCATGATTCAAACGTTTTACATTGATAGATTTAAACAAATTCAAATCATGCATTTAATGATTTCAATTTCATTGATTTTTCTATTGAAACAAAGAGCATTCTTTCATTTGTTAATTCCATGAATCAAACTACACACGTTCATTCAATGAAATAAACTCAACCTGTTATTTCCATGTTTCGCGTTTTTCTCATTCTTTCAATTGCTCAAGCTAAACTCTTTCAATCAATGAAACAAACTGCATGAATTCACTCAATGAAACAAACTCCAGATGCTAATTCACTTAGTACAGTATATCCCATTCATTCCATGACTCCAACTTTAACGCATTCATTCAATGAAACAAACTGCATTCTTTCATTTCTGGATTCAAACTTTAATCATCCATTCAATAAGTCAAACGAGATTCATTGATACAATGAAAGTATACGTAACTCATACATTTTATGAATAAATCAGAACTCATTAATTTATTGAATGGATATTTATTCATGAATGCAGTACATCAAACCGCTCTCTTTCTCTCAAACAATGAAACGGCACAAATTAATTCAAAGTTTAGAGCGAACTGCATTCAGTCAATGTCTAGCTAAACGCAAGCATTCAGTGAGACAGACTGCACCTCTTCATTCTTTGAATTACACTTCACCGACGAAATTAAATGAATCAAACGTTTTTCATTCATTCATCGAAAAAAGCTTTCTTCATGCATTTCATGAATCCAAGTTCACTCAAATATCTACTGAAGCAAATTGCATTCTTTCATCAACTCAGTGACTCAAACTGCACTTACTCATTCAATTTCACAAATTGAAAGTGTTAATTCAATGAGTAGACCTTTATGCCTTCTTCATGGCTCAAGCTTAACTCTTTCAATCAATGAAACAAGCTGCATTAATTCACTCAATGAAACAAACTCCAGATGTTATTACATTCAGTACAGTATATCCCATTCATTCCATGTCTCCACCTTAACGCATTCATTCAATGAAACAAACTGCATTCATTAATTTCTGGATTCAAACTTTAATCATTCATGCAATCAGTCAAACGAAGCAAATTGCATTCTTTCATCAACTCAGTGACTCAAACTGCACTTACTCATTCAATTTCACAAATTGAAAGTGTTGATTCAATGAGTAGACCTTTATGCCTTCTTTCAATGGCTCAGGCTTGACTCATTCGTTCAATGAAAGAAACGGCATGCATTCATTGTATCAAACTACAAAAGATTTTTTCATGATTCAAACGTTTTACATTGATAGATTTAAACAAATTCAAATCATGCATTTAATGATTTCAATTTCATTGATTTTTCTATTGAAACAAAGAGCATTCTTTCATTTGTTAATTCCATGAATCAAACTACACACGTTCATTCAATGAAATAAACTCAACCTGTTATTTCCATGTTTCGCGTTTTTCTCATTCTTTCAATTGCTCAAGCTAAACTCTTTCAATCAATGAAACAAACTGCATGAATTCACTCAATGAAACAAACTCCAGATGCTAATTCACTTAGTACAGTATATCCCATTCATTCCATGACTCCAACCTTAACGCATTCATTCAATGAAACAAACTGCATTCTTTCATTTCTGGATTCAAACTTTAATCATCCATTCAATAAGTCAAACGAGATTCATTGATACAATGAAAGTATACGTAACTCATACATTTTATGAATAAATCAGAACTCATTAATTTATTGAATGGATATTTATTCATGAATGCAGTACATCAAACCGCTCTCTTTCTCTCAAACAATGAAACGGCACAAATTAATTCAAAGTTTAGAGCGAACTGCATTCAGTCAATGTCTAGCTAAACGCAAGCATTCAGTGAGACAGACTGCACCTCTTCATTCTTTGAATTACACTTCACCGACGAAATTAAATGAATCAAACGTTTTTCATTCATTCATCGAAAAAAGCTTTCTTCATGCATTTCATGAATCCAAGTTCACTCAAATATCTACTGAAGCAAATTGCATTCTTTCATCAACTCAGTGACTCAAACTGCACTTACTCATTCAATTTCACAAATTGAAAGTGTTAATTCAATGAGTAGACCTTTATGCCTTCTTTCAATGGCTCAAGCTTAACTCTTTCAATCAATGAAACAAGCTGCATTAATTCACTCAATGAAACAAACTCCAGATGTTATTACATTCAGTACAGTATATCCCATTCATTCCATGTCTCCACCTTAACGCATTCATTCAATGAAACAAACTGCATTCATTAATTTCTGGATTCAAACTTTAATCATTCATGCAATCAGTCAAACGAAGCAAATTGCATTCTTTCATCAACTCAGTGACTCAAACTGCACTTACTCATTCAATTTCACAAATTGAAAGTGTTGATTCAATGAGTAGACCTTTATGCCTTCTTTCAATGGCTCAGGCTTGACTCATTCGTTCAATGAAAGAAACGGCATGCATTCATTGTATCAAACTACAAAAGATTTTTTCATGATTCAAACGTTTTACATTGATAGATTTAAACAAATTCAAATCATGCATTTAATGATTTCAATTTCATTGATTTTTCTATTGAAACAAAGAGCATTCTTTCATTTGTTAATTCCATGAATCAAACTACACACGTTCATTCAATGAAATAAACTCAACCTGTTATTTCCATGTTTCGCGTTTTTCTCATTCTTTCAATTGCTCAAGCTAAACTCTTTCAATCAATGAAACAAACTGCATGAATTCACTCAATGAAACAAACTCCAGATGCTAATTCACTTAGTACAGTATATCCCATTCATTCCATGACTCCAACTTTAACGCATTCATTCAATGAAACAAACTGCATTCTTTCATTTCTGGATTCAAACTTTAATCATCCATTCAATAAGTCAAACGAGATTCATTGATACAATGAAAGTATACGTAACTCATACATTTTATGAATAAATCAGAACTCATTAATTTATTGAATGGATATTTATTCATGAATGCAGTACATCAAACCGCTCTCTTTCTCTCAAACAATGAAACGGCACAAATTAATTCAAAGTTTAGAGCGAACTGCATCAGTCAATGTCTAGCTAAACGCAAGCATTCAGTGAGACAGACTGCACCTCTTCATTCTTTGAATTACACTTCACCGACGAAATTAAATGAATCAAACGTTTTTCATTCATTCATCGAAAAAAGCTTTCTTCATGCATTTCATGAATCCAAGTTCACTCAAATATCTACTGAAGCAAATTGCATTCTTTCATCAACTCAGTGACTCAAACTGCACTTACTCATTCAATTTCACAAATTGAAAGTGTTAATTCAATGAGTAGACCTTTATGCCTTCTTTCAATGGCTCAAGCTTAACTCTTTCAATCAATGAAACAAGCTGCATTAATTCACTCAATGAAACAAACTCCAGATGTTATTACATTCAGTACAGTATATCCCATTCATTCATGTCTCCACCTTAACGCATTCATTCAATGAAACAAACTGCATTCATTAATTTCTGGATTCAAACTTTAATCATTCATGCAATCAGTCAAACGAAGCAAATTGCATTCTTTCATCAACTCAGTGACTCAAACTGCACTTACTCATTCAATTTCACAAATTGAAAGTGTTGATTCAATGAGTAGACCTTTATGCCTTCTTTCAATGGCTCAGGCTTGACTCATTCGTTCAATGAAAGAAACGGCATGCATTCATTGTATCAAACTACAAAAGATTTTTCATGATTCAAACGTTTTACATTGATAGATTTAAACAAATTAAATCATGCATTTAATGATTTCAATTTCATTGATTTTTCTATTGAAACAAAGAGCATTCTTTCATTTGTTAATTCCATGAATCAAACTACACACGTTCATTCAATGAAATAAACTCAACCTGTTATTTCCATGTTTCGCGTTTTTCTCATTCTTTCAATTGCTCAAGCTAAACTCTTTCAACAATGAAACAAACTGCATGAATTCACTCAATGAAACAAACTCCAGATGCTAATTCACTTAGTACAGTATATCCCATTCATTCCATGACTCCAACTTAACGCATTCATTCAATGAAACAAACTGCATTCTTTCATTTCTGGATTCAAACTTTAATCATCCATTCAATAAGTCAAACGAGAATCATTGATACAATGAAAGTATACGTAACTCATACATTTTATGAATAAATCAGAACTCATTAATTTATTGAATGGATATTTATTCATGAATGCAGTACATCAAACCGCTCTCTTTCTCTCAAACAATGAAACGGCACAAATTAATTCAAAGTTTAGAGCGAACTGCATTCAGTCAATGTCTAGCTAAACGCAAGCATTCAGTGAGACAGACTGCACCTCTTCATTCTTTGAATTACACTTCACCGACGAAATTAAATGAATCAAACGTTTTTCATTCATTCATCGAAAAAAGCTTTCTTCATGCATTTCATGAATCCAAGTTCACTCAAATATCTACTGAAGCAAATTGCATTCTTTCATCAACTCAGTGACTCAAACTGCACTTACTCATTCAATTTCACAAATTGAAAGTGTTAATTCAATGAGTAGACTTTTATGCCTTCTTTCATGGCTCAAGCTTAACTCTTTCAATCAATGAAACAAGCTGCATTAATTCACTCAATGAAACAAACTCCAGATGTTATTACATTCAGTACAGTATATCCCATTCATTCCATGTCTCACCTTAACGCATTCATTCAATGAAACAAACTGCATTCATTAATTTCTGGATTCAAACTTTAATCATTCATGCAATCAGTCAAACGAAGCAAATTGCATTCTTTCATCAACTCAGTGACTCAAACTGCACTTACTCATTCAATTTCACAAATTGAAAGTGTTGATTCAATGAGTAGACCTTTATGCCTTCTTTCAATGGCTCAGGCTTGACTCATTCGTTCAATGAAAGAAACGGCATGCATTCATTGTATCAAACTACAAAAGATTTTTTCATGATTCAAACGTTTTACATTGATAGATTTAAACAAATTCAAATCATGCATTTAATGATTTCAATTTCATTGATTTTCTATTGAAACAAAGAGCATTCTTTCATTTGTTAATTCCATGAATCAAACTACACACGTTCATTCAATGAAATAAACTCAACCTGTTATTTCCATGTTTCGCGTTTTTCTCATTCTTTCAATTGCTCAAGCTAAACTCTTTCAATCAATGAAACAAACTGCATGAATTCACTCAATGAAACAAACTCCAGATGCTAATTCACTTAGTACAGTATATCCCATTCATTCCATGACTCCAACTTTAACGCATTCATTCAATGAAACAAACTGCATTCTTTCATTTCTGGATTCAAACTTTAATCATCCATTCAATAAGTCAAACGAGATTCATTGATACAATGAAAGTATACGTAACTCATACATTATATGAATAAATCAGAACTCATTAATTTATTGAATGGATATTTATTCATGAATGCAGTACATCAAACCGCTCTCTTTCTCTCAAACAATGAAACGGCACAAATTAATTCAAAGTTTAGAGCGAACTGCATTCAGTCAATGTCTAGCTAAACGCAAGCATTCAGTGAGACAGACTGCACCTCTTCATTCTTTGAATTACACTTCACCGACGAAATTAAATGAATCAAACGTTTTTCATTCATTCATCGAAAAAAGCTTTCTTCATGCATTTCATGAATCCAAGTTCACTCAAATATCTACTGAAGCAAATTGCATTCTTTCATCAACTCAGTGACTCAAACTGCACTTACTCTTTCAATTTCACAAATTGAAAGTGTTAATTCAATGAGTAGACCTTTATGCCTTCTTTCAATGGCTCAAGCTTAACTCTTTCAATCAATGAAACAAGCTGCATTAATTCACTCAATGAAACAAACTCCAGATGTTATTACATTCAGTACAGTATATCCCATTCATTCCATGTCTCCACCTTAACGCATTCATTCAATGAAACAAACTGCATTCATTAATTTCTGGATTCAAACTTTAATCATTCATGCAATCAGTCAAACGAAGCAAATTGCATTCTTTCATCAACTCAGTGACTCAAACTGCACTTACTCATTCAATTTCACAAATTGAAAGTGTTGATTCAATGAGTAGACCTTTATGCCTTCTTTCAATGGCTCAGGCTTGACTCATTCGTTCAATGAAAGAAACGGCATGCATTCATTGTATCAAACTACAAAAGATTTTTTCATGATTCAAACGTTTTACATTGATAGATTTAAACAAATTCAAATCATGCATTTAATGATTTCAATTTCATTGATTTTTCTATTGAAACAAAGAGCATTCTTTCATTTGTTAATTCCATGAATCAAACTACACACGTTCATTCAATGAAATAAACTCAACCTGTTATTTCCATGTTTCGCGTTTTTCTCATTCTTTCAATTGCTCAAGCTAAACTCTTTCAATCAATGAAACAAACTGCATGAATTCACTCAATGAAACAAACTCCAGATGCTAATTCACTTAGTACAGTATATCCATTCATTCCATGACTCCAACTTTAACGCATTCATTCAATGAAACAAACTGCATTCTTTCATTTCTGGATTCAAACTTTAATCATCCATTCAATAAGTCAAACGAGATTCATTGATACAATGAAAGTATACGTAACTCATACATTTTATGAATAAATCAGAACTCATTAATTTATTGAATGGATATTTATTCATGAATGCAGTACATCAAACCGCTCTCTTTCTCTCAAACAATGAAACGGCACAAATTAATTCAAAGTTTAGAGCGAACTGCATTCAGTCAATGTCTAGCTAAACGCAAGCATTCAGTGAGACAGACTGCACCTCTTCATTCTTTGAATTACACTTCACCGACGAAATAAATGAATCAAACGTTTTTCATTCATTCATCGAAAAAAGCTTTCTTCATGCATTTCATGAATCCAAGTTCACTCAAATATCTACTGAAGCAAATTGCATTCTTTCATCAACTCAGTGACTCAAACTGCACTTACTCATTCAATTTCACAAATTGAAAGTGTTAATTCAATGAGTAGACTTTATGCCTTCTTCCATGGCTCAAGCTTAACTCTTTCAATCAATGAAACAAGCTGCATTAATTCACTCAATGAAACAAACTCCAGATGTTATTACATTCAGTACAGTATATCCCATTCATTCCATGTCTCCACCTTAACGCATTCATTCAATGAAACAAACTGCATTCATTAATTTCTGGATTCAAACTTTAATCATTCATGCAATCAGTCAAACGAAGCAAATTGCATTCTTTCATCAACTCAGTGACTCAAACTGCACTTACTCATTCAATTTCACAATTGAAAGTGTTGATTCAATGAGTAGACCTTTATGCCTTCTTTCAATGGCTCAGGCTTGACTCATTCGTTCAATGAAAGAAACGGCATGCATTCATTGTATCAAACTACAAAGATTTTTTCATGATTCAAAACGTTTTACATTGATAGATTTAAACAAATTCAAATCATGCATTTAATGATTTCAATTTCATTGATTTTTCTATTGAAACAAAGAGCATTCTTTCATTTGTTAATTCCATGAATCAAACTACACACGTTCATTCAATGAAATAAACTCAACCTGTTATTTCCATGTTTCGCGTTTTTCTCATTCTTTCAATTGCTCAAGCTAAACTCTTTCAATCAATGAAACAAACTGCATGAATTCACTCAATGAAACAAACTCCAGATGCTAATTCACTTAGTACAGTATATCCCATTCATTCCATGACTCCAACTTTAACGCATTCATTCAATGAAACAAACTGCATTCTTTCATTTCTGGATTCAAACTTTAATCATCCATTCAATAAGTCAAACGAGATTCATTGATACAATGAAAGTATACGTAACTCATACATTTTATGAATAAATCAGAACTCATTAATTTATTGAATGGATATTTATTCATGAATGCAGTACATCAAACCGCTCTCTTTCTCTCAAACAATGAAACGGCACAAATTAATTCAAAGTTTAGAGCGAACTGCATTCAGTCAATGTCTAGCTAAACGCAAGCATTCAGTGAGACAGACTGCACCTCTTCATTCTTTGAATTACACTTCACCGACGAAATTAAATGAATCAAACGTTTTTCATTCATTCATCGAAAAAAGCTTTCTTCATGCATTTCATGAATCCAAGTTCACTCAAATATCTACTGAAGCAAATTGCATTCTTTCATCAACTCAGTGACTCAAACTGCACTTACTCATTCAATTTCACAAATTGAAAGTGTTAATTCAATGAGTAGACCTTTATGCCTTCTTTCAATGGCTCAAGCTTAACTCTTTCAATCAATGAAACAAGCTGCATTAATTCACTCAATGAAACAAACTCCAGATGTTATTACATTCAGTACAGTATATCCCATTCATTCCATGTCTCCACCTTAACGCATTCATTCAATGAAAACAAACTGCATTCATTAATTTCTGGATTCAAACTTTAATCATTCATGCAATCAGTCAAACGAAGCAAATTGCATTCTTTCATCAACTCAGTGACTCAAACTGCACTTACTCATTCAATTTCACAAATTGAAAGTGTTGATTCAATGAGTAGACCTTTATGCCTTCTTTCAATGGCTCAGGCTTGACTCATTCGTTCAATGAAAGAAACGGCATGCATTCATTGTATCAAACTACAAAAGATTTTTTCATGATTCAAACGTTTTACATTGATAGATTTAAACAAATTCAAATCATGCATTTAATGATTTCAATTTCATTGATTTTTCTATTGAAACAAAGAGCATTCTTTCATTTGTTAATTCCATGAATCAAACTACACACGTTCATTCAATGAAATAAACTCAACCTGTTATTTCCATGTTTCGCGTTTTTCTCATTCTTTCAATTGCTCAAGCTAAACTCTTTCAATCAATGAAACAAACTGCATGAATTCACTCAATGAAACAAACTCCAGATGCTAATTCACTTAGTACAGTATATCCCATTCATTCCATGACTCCAACTTAACGCATTCATTCAATGAACAAACTACATTCTTTCATTTCTGGATTCAAACTTTAATCATCATTCAATAAGTCAAACGAGATTCATTGATACAATGAAAGTATACGTAACTCATACATTTTATGAATAAATCAGAACTCATTAATTTATTGAATGGATATTTATTCATGAATGCAGTACATCAAACCGCTCTCTTTCTCTCAAACAATGAAACGGCACAAATTAATTCAAAGTTTAGAGCGAACTGCATTCAGTCAATGTCTAGCTAAACGCAAGCATTCAGTGAGACAGACTGCACCTCTTCATTCTTTGAATTACACTTCACCGACGAAATTAAATGAATCAAACGTTTTTCATTCATTCATCGAAAAAAGCTTTCTTCATGCATTTCATGAATCCAAGTTCACTCAAATATCTACTGAAGCAAATTGCATTCTTTCATCAACTCAGTGACTCAAACTGCACTTACTCATTCAATTTCACAAATTGAAAGTGTTAATTCAATGAGTAGACCTTTATGCCTTCTTTCAATGGCTCAAGCTTAACTCTTTCAATCAATGAAACAAGCTGCATTAATTCACTCAATGAAACAAACTCCAGATGTTATTACATTCAGTACAGTATATCCCATTCATTCCATGTCTCCACCTTAACGCATTCATTCAATGAAACAAACTGCATTCATTAATTTCTGGATTCAAACTTTAATCATTCATGCAATCAGTCAAACGAAGCAAATTGCATTCTTTCATCAACTCAGTGACTCAAACTGCACTTACTCATTCAATTTCACAAATTGAAAGTGTTGATTCAATGAGTAGACCTTTATGCCTTCTTTCAATGGCTCAGGCTTGACTCATTCGTTCAATGAAAGAAACGGCATGCATTCATTGTATCAAACTACAAAAGATTTTTTCATGATTCAAACGTTTTACATTGATAGATTTAAACAAATTTAAATCATGCATTTAATGATTTCAATTTCATTGATTTTTCTATTGAAACAAAGAGCATTCTTTCATTTGTTAATTCCATGAATCAAACTACACACGTTCATTCAATGAAATAAACTCAACCTGTTATTTCCATGTTTCGCGTTTTTCTCATTCTTTCAATTGCTCAAGCTAAACTCTTTCAATCAATGAAACAAACTGCATGAATTCACTCAATGAAACAAACTCCAGATGCTAATTCACTTAGTACAGTATATCCCATTCATTCCATGACTCCAACTTTAACGCATTCATTCAATGAAACAAACTGCATTCTTTCATTTCTGGATTCAAACTTTAATCATCCATTCAATAAGTCAAACGAGATTCATTGATACAATGAAAGTATACGTAACTCATACATTTTATGAATAAATCAGAACTCATTAATTTATTGAATGGATATTTATTCATGAATGCAGTACATCAAACCGCTCTCTTTCTCTCAAACAATGAAACGGCACAAATTAATTCAAAGTTTAGAGCGAACTGCATTCAGTCAATGTCTAGCTAAACGCAAGCATTCAGTGAGACAGACTGCACCTCTTCATTCTTTGAATTACACTTCACCGACGAAATTAAATGAATCAAACGTTTTTCATTCATTCATCGAAAAAAGCTTTCTTCATGCATTTCATGAATCCAAGTTCACTCAAATATCTACTGAAGCAAATTGCATTCTTTCATCAACTCAGTGACTCAAACTGCACTTACTCATTCAATTTCACAAATTGAAAGTGTTAATTCAATGAGTAGACCTTTATGCCTTCTTTCATGGCTCAAGCTTAACTCTTTCAATCAATGAAACAAGCTGCATTAATTCACTCAATGAAACAAACTCCAGATGTTATTACATTCAGTACAGTATATCCCATTCATTCCATGTCTCCACCTTAACGCATTCATTCAATGAAACAAACTGCATTCATTAATTTCTGGATTCAAACTTTAATCATTCATGCAATCAGTCAAACGAAGCAAATTGCATTCTTTCATCAACTCAGTGACTCAAACTGCACTTACTCATTCAATTTCACAAATTGAAAGTGTTGATTCAATGAGTAGACCTTTATGCCTTCTTTCAATGGCTCAGGCTTGACTCATTCGTTCAATGAAAGAAACGGCATGCATTCATTGTATCAAACTACAAAAGATTTTTTCATGATTCAAACGTTTTACATTGATAGATTTAAACAAATTCAAATCATGCATTTAATGATTTCAATTTCATTGATTTTTCTATTGAAACAAAGAGCATTCTTTCATTTGTTAATTCCATGAATCAAACTACACACGTTCATTCAATGAAATAAACTCAACCTGTTATTTCCATGTTTCGCGTTTTTCTCATTCTTTCAATTGCTCAAGCTAAACTCTTTCAATCAATGAAACAAACTGCATGAATTCACTCAATGAAACAAACTCCAGATGCTAATTCACTTAGTACAGTATATCCCATTCATTCCATGACTCCAACTTAACGCATTCATTCAATGAAACAAACTGCATTCTTTCATTTCTGGATTCAAACTTTAATCATCCATTCAATAAGTCAAACGAGATTCATTGATACAATGAAAGTATACGTAACTCATACATTTTATGAATAAATCAGAACTCATTAATTTATTGAATGGATATTTATTCATGAATGCAGTACATCAAACCGCTCTCTTTCTCTCAAACAATGAAACGGCACAAATTAATTCAAAGTTTAGAGCGAACTGCATTCAGTCAATGTCTAGCTAAACGCAAGCATTCAGTGAGACAGACTGCACCTCTTCATTCTTTGAATTACACTTCACCGACGAAATTAAATGAATCAAACGTTTTTCATTCATTCATCGAAAAAAGCTTTCTTCATGCATTTCATGAATCCAAGTTCACTCAAAATATCTACTGAAGCAAAATTGCATTCTTTCATCAACTCAGTGACTCAAACTGCACTTACTCATTCAATTTCACAAATTGAAAGTGTTAATTCAATGAGTAGACCTTTATGCCTTCTTCAATGGCTCAAGCTTAACTCTTTCAATCAATGAAACAAGCTGCATTAATTCACTCAATGAAACAAACTCCAGATGTTATTACATTCAGTACAGTATATCCCATTCATTCCATGTCTCCACCTTAACGCATTCATTCAATGAAACAAACTGCATTCATTAATTTCTGGATTCAAACTTTAATCATTCATGCAATCAGTCAAACGAAGCAAATTGCATTCTTTCATCAACTCAGTGACTCAAACTGCACTTACTCATTCATTTCACAAATTGAAAGTGTTGATTCAATGAGTAGACCTTTATGCCTTCTTTCAATGGCTCAGGCTTGACTCATTCGTTCAATGAAAGAAACGGCATGCATTCATTGTATCAAACTACAAAAGATTTTTTTCATGATTCAAACGTTTTACATTGATAGATTTAAACAAATTTAAATCATGCATTTAATGATTTCAATTTCATTGATTTTTCTATTGAAACAAAGAGCATTCTTTCATTTGTTAATTCCATGAATCAAACTACACACGTTCATTCAATGAAATAAACTCAACCTGTTATTTCCATGTTTCGCGTTTTTCTCATTCTTTCAATTGCTCAAGCTAAACTCTTTCATCAATGAAACAAACTGCATGAATTCACTCAATGAAACAAACTCCAGATGCTAATTCACTTAGTACAGTATATCCCATTCATTCCATGACTCCAACTTTAACGCATTCATTCAATGAAACAAACTGCATTCTTTCATTTCTGGATTCAAACTTTAATCATCCATTCAATAAGTCAAACGAGATTCATTGATACAATGAAAGTATACGTAACTCATACATTTTATGAATAAATCAGAACTCATTAATTTATTGAATGGATATTTATTCATGAATGCAGTACATCAAACCGCTCTCTTTCTCTCAAACAATGAAACGGCACAAATTAATTCAAAGTTTAGAGCGAACTGCATTCAGTCAATGTCTAGCTAAACGCAAGCATTCAGTGAGACAGACTGCACCTCTTCATTCTTGAATTACACTTCACCGACGAAATTAAATGAATCAAACGTTTTTCATTCATTCATCGAAAAAAGCTTTCTTCATGCATTTCATGAATCCAAGTTCACTCAAATATCTACTGAAGCAAATTGCATTCTTTCATCAACTCAGTGACTCAAACTGCACTTACTCATTCAATTTCACAAATTGAAAGTGTTAATTCAATGAGTAGACCTTTATGCCTTCTTTCATGGCTCAAGCTTAACTCTTTCAATCAATGAAACAAGCTGCATTAATTCACTCAATGAAACAAACTCCAGATGTTATTACATTCAGAACAGTATATCCCATTCATTCCATGTCTCCACCTTAACGCATTCATTCAATGAAACAAACTGCATTCATTAATTTCTGGATTCAAACTTTAATCATTCATGCAATCAGTCAAACGAAGCAAATTGCATTCTTTCATCAACTCAGTGACTCAAACTGCACTTACTCATTCAATTTCACAAATTGAAAGTGTTGATTCAATGAGTAGACCTTTATGCCTTCTTTCAATGGCTCAGGCTTGACTCATTCGTTCAATGAAAGAAACGGCATGCATTCATTGTATCAAACTACAAAAGATTTTTTCATGATTCAAACGTTTTACATTGATAGATTTAAACAAATTCAATCATGCATTTAATGATTTCAATTTCATTGATTTTTCTATTGAAACAAAGAGCATTCTTTCATTTGTTAATTCCATGAATCAAACTACACACGTTCATTCAATGAAATAAACTCAACCTGTTATTTCCATGTTTCGCGTTTTTCTCATTCTTTCAATTGCTCAAGCTAAACTCTTTCAATCAATGAAACAAACTGCATGAATTCACTCAATGAAACAAACTCCAGATGCTAATTCACTTAGTACAGTATATCCCATTCATTCCATGACTCCAACTTAACGCATTCATTCAATGAAACAAACTGCATCTTTCATTTCTGGATTCAAACTTTAATCATCCATTCAATAAGTCAAACGAGATTCATTGATACAATGAAAGTATACGTAACTCATACATTTTATGAATAAATCAGAACTCATTAATTTATTGAATGGATATTTATTCATGAATGCAGTACATCAAACCGCTCTCTTTCTCTCAAACAATGAAACGGCACAAATTAATTCAAAGTTTAGAGCGAACTGCATTCAGTCAATGTCTAGCTAAACGCAAGCATTCAGTGAGACAGACTGCACCTCTTCATTCTTTGAATTACACTTCACCGACGAAATTAAATGAATCAAACGTTTTTCATTCATTCATCGAAAAAAAGCTTTCTTCATGCATTTCATGAATCCAAGTTCACTCAAATATCTACTGAAGCAAATTGCATTCTTTCATCAACTCAGTGACTCAAACTGCACTTACTCATTCAATTTCACAAATTGAAAGTGTTAATTCAATGAGTAGACCTTTATGCCTTCTTTCAATGGCTCAAGCTTAACTCTTTCAATCAATGAAACAAGCTGCATTAATTCACTCAATGAAACAAACTCCAGATGTTATTACATTCAGTACAGTATATCCCATTCATTCCATGTCTCCACCTTAACGCATTCATTCAATGAAACAAACTGCATTCATTAATTTCTGGATTCAAACTTTAATCATTCATGCAATCAGTCAAACGAAGCAAATTGCATTCTTTCATCAACTCAGTGACTCAAACTGCACTTACTCATTCAATTTCACAAATTGAAAGTGTTGATTCAATGAGTAGACCTTTTATGCCTTCTTTCAATGGCTCAGGCTTGACTCATTCGTTCAATGAAAGAAACGGCATGCATTCATTGTATCAAACTACAAAGATTTTTTCATGATTCAAACGTTTTACATTGATAGATTTAAACAAATTCAATCATGCATTTAATGATTTCAATTTCATTGATTTTTCTATTGAAACAAAGAGCATTCTTTCATTTGTTAATTCATGAATCAAACTACACACGTTCATTCAATGAAATAAACTCAACCTGTTATTTCCATGTTTCGCGTTTTTCTCATTCTTTCAATTGCTCAAGCTAAACTCTTTCAATCAATGAAACAAACTGCATGAATTCACTCAATGAAACAAACTCCAGATGCTAATTCACTTAGTACAGTATATCCCATTCATTCCATGACTCCAACTTTAACGCATTCATTCAATGAAACAAACTGCATTCTTTCATTTCTGGATTCAAACTTTAATCATCCATTCAATAAGTCAAACGAGATTCATTGATACAATGAAAGTATACGTAACTCATACATTTTATGAATAAATCAGAACTCATTAATTTATTGAATGGATATTTATTCATGAATGCAGTACATCAAACCGCTCTCTTTCTCTCAAACAATGAAACGGCACAAATTAATTCAAAGTTTAGAGCGAACTGCATTCAGTCAATGTCTAGCTAAACGCAAGCATTCAGTGAGACAGACTGCACCTCTTCATTCTTTGAATTACACTTCACCGACGAAATAAATGAATCAAACGTTTTTCATTCATTCATCGAAAAAAGCTTTCTTCATGCATTTCATGAATCCAAGTTCACTCAAATATCTACTGAAGCAAATTGCATTCTTTCATCAACTCAGTGACTCAAACTGCACTTACTCATTCAATTTCACAAATTGAAAGTGTTAATTCAATGAGTAGACCTTTATGCCTTCTTTAATGGCTCAAGCTTAACTCTTTCAATCAATGAAACAAGCTGCATTAATTCACTCAATGAAACAAACTCCAGATGTTATTACATTCAGTACAGTATATCCATTCATTCCATGTCTCCACCTTAACGCATTCATTCAATGAAACAAACTGCATTCATTAATTTCTGGATTCAAACTTTAATCATTCATGCAATCAGTCAAACGAAGCAAATTGCATTCTTTCATCAACTCAGTGACTCAAACTGCACTTACTCATTCAATTTCACAAATTGAAAGTGTTGATTCAATGAGTAGACCTTTATGCCTTCTTTCAATGGCTCAGGCTTGACTCATTCGTTCAATGAAAGAAACGGCATGCATTCATTGTATCAAACTACAAAAGATTTTTTCATGATTCAAACGTTTTACATTGATAGATTTAAACAAATTCAAATCATGCATTTAATGATTTCAATTTCATTGATTTTTCTATTGAAACAAAGAGCATTCTTTCATTTGTTAATTCCATGAATCAAACTACACACGTTCATTCAATGAAATAAACTCAACCTGTTATTTCCATGTTTCGCGTTTTTCTCATTCTTTCAATTGCTCAAGCTAAACTCTTTCAATCAATGAAACAAACTGCATGAATTCACTCAATGAAACAAACTCCAGATGCTAATTCACTTAGTACAGTATATCCCATTCATTCCATGACTCCAACTTAACGCATTCATTCAATGAAACAAACTGCATTCTTTCATTTCTGGATTCAAACTTTAATCATCCATTCAATAAGTCAAACGAGATTCATTGATACAATGAAAGTATACGTAACTCATACATTTTATGAATAAATCAGAACTCATTAATTTATTGAATGGATATTTATTCATGAATGCAGTACATCAAACCGCTCTCTTTCTCTCAAACAATGAAACGGCACAAATTAATTCAAAGTTTAGAGCGAACTGCATTCAGTCAATGTCTAGCTAAACGCAAGCATTCAGTGAGACAGACTGCACCTCTTCATTCTTTGAATTACACTTCACCGACGAAATTAAATGAATCAAACGTTTTTCATTCATTCATCGAAAAAAGCTTTCTTCATGCATTTCATGAATCCAAGTTCACTCAAATATCTACTGAAGCAAATTGCATTCTTTCATCAACTCAGTGACTCAAACTGCACTTACTCATTCAATTTCACAAATTGAAAGTGTTAATTCAATGAGTAGACCTTTATGCCTTCTTTCATGGCTCAAGCTTAACTCTTTCAATCAATGAAACAAGCTGCATTAATTCACTCAATGAAACAAACTCCAGATGTTATTACATTCAGTACAGTATATCCCATTCATTCCATGTCTCCACCTTAACGCATTCATTCAATGAAACAAACTGCATTCATTAATTTCTGGATTCAAACTTTAATCATTCATGCAATCAGTCAAACGAAGCAAATTGCATTCTTTCATCAACTCAGTGACTCAAACTGCACTTACTCATTCAATTTCACAAATTGAAAGTGTTGATTCAATGAGTAGACCTTTATGCCTTCTTTCAATGGCTCAGGCTTGACTCATTCGTTCAATGAAAGAAACGGCATGCATTCATTGTATCAAACTACAAAGATTTTTTCATGATTCAAACGTTTTACATTGATAGATTTAAACAAATTCAAATCATGCATTTAATGATTTCAATTTCATTGATTTTTCTATTGAAACAAAGAGCATTCTTTCATTTGTTAATTCCATGAATCAAACTACACACGTTCATTCAATGAAATAAACTCAACCTGTTATTTCCATGTTTCGCATTTTTCTCATTCTTTCAATTGCTCAAGCTAAACTCTTTCAATCAATGAAACAAACTGCATGAATTCACTCAATGAAACAAACTCCAGATGCTAATTCACTTAGTACAGTATATCCCATTCATTCCATGACTCCAACTTAACGCATTCATTCAATGAAACAAACTGCATTCTTTCATTTCTGGATTCAAACTTTAATCATCCATTCAATAAGTCAAACGAGATTCATTGATACAATGAAAGTATACGTAACTCATACATTTTATGAATAAATCAGAACTCATTAATTTATTGAATGATATTTATTCATGAATGCAGTACATCAAACCGCTCTCTTTCTCTCAAACAATGAAACGGCACAAATTAATTCAAAGTTTAGAGCGAACTGCATTCAGTCAATGTCTAGCTAAACGCAAGCATTCAGTGAGACAGACTGCACCTCTTCATTCTTTGAATTACACTTCACCGACGAAATAAATGAATCAAACGTTTTTCATTCATTCATCGAAAAAAGCTTTCTTCATGCATTTCATGAATCCAAGTTCACTCAAATATCTACTGAAGCAAATTGCATTCTTTCATCAACTCAGTGACTCAAACTGCACTTACTCATTCAATTTCACAAATTGAAAGTGTTAATTCAATGAGTAGACCTTTATGCCTTCTTTCATGGCTCAAGCTTAACTCTTTCAATCAATGAAACAAGCTGCATTAATTCACTCAATGAAACAAACTCCAGATGTTATTACATTCAGTACAGTATATCCCATTCATTCCATGTCTCCACCTTAACGCATTCATTCAATGAAACAAACTGCATTCATTAATTTCTGGATTCAAACTTTAATCATTCATGCAATCAGTCAAACGAAGCAAATTGCATTCTTTCATCAACTCAGTGACTCAAACTGCACTTACTCATTCAATTTCACAAATTGAAAGTGTTGATTCAATGAGTAGACCTTTATGCCTTCTTTCAATGGCTCAGGCTTGACTCATTCGTTCAATGAAAGAAACGGCATGCATTCATTGTATCAAACTACAAAAGATTTTTCATGATTCAAACGTTTTACATTGATAGATTTAAACAAATTCAAATCATGCATTTAATGATTTCAATTTCATTGATTTTTCTATTGAAACAAAGAGCATTCTTTCATTTGTTAATTCCATGAATCAAACTACACACGTTCATTCAATGAAATAAACTCAACCTGTTATTTCCATGTTTCGCGTTTTCTCATTCTTTCAATTGCTCAAGCTAAACTCTTTCAATCAATGAAACAAACTGCATGAATTCACTCAATGAAACAAACTCCAGATGCTAATTCACTTAGTACAGTATATCCATTCATTCCATGACTCCAACTTTAACGCATTCATTCAATGAAACAAACTGCATTCTTTCATTTCTGGATTCAAACTTTAATCATCCATTCAATAAGTCAAACGAGATTCATTGATACAATGAAAGTATACGTAACTCATACATTTTATGAATAAATCAGAACTCATTAATTTATTGAATGGATATTTATTCATGAATGCAGTACATCAAACCGCTCTCTTTCTCTCAAACAATGAAACGGCACAAATTAATTCAAAGTTTAGAGCGAACTGCATTCAGTCAATGTCTAGCTAAACGCAAGCATTCAGTGAGACAGACTGCACCTCTTCATTCTTTGAATTACACTTCACCGACGAATTAAATGAATCAAACGTTTTTCATTCATTCATCGAAAAAAGCTTTCTTCATGCATTTCATGAATCCAAGTTCACTCAAATATCTACTGAAGCAAATTGCATTCTTTCATCAACTCAGTGACTCAAACTGCACTTACTCATTCAATTTCACAAATTGAAAGTGTTAATTCAATGAGTAGACCTTTATGCCTTCTTTCAATGGCTCAAGCTTAACTCTTTCAATCAATGAAACAAGCTGCATTAATTCACTCAATGAAACAAACTCCAGATGTTATTACATTCAGTACAGTATATCCCATTCATTCCATGTCTCCACCTTAACGCATTCATTCAATGAAACAAACTGCATTCATTAATTTCTGGATTCAAACTTTAATCATTCATGCAATCAGTCAAACGAAGCAAATTGCATTCTTTCATCAACTCAGTGACTCAAACTGCACTTACTCATTCAATTTCACAAATTGAAAGTGTTGATTCAATGAGTAGACCTTTATGCCTTCTTTCAATGGCTCAGGCTTGACTCATTCGTTCAATGAAAGAAACGGCATGCATTCATTGTATCAAACTACAAAAGATTTTTTCATGATTCAAACGTTTTACATTGATAGATTTAAACAAATTCAAATCATGCATTTAATGATTTCAATTTCATTGATTTTTCTATTGAAACAAAGAGCATTCTTTCATTTGTTAATTCCATGAATCAAACTACACACGTTCATTCAATGAAATAAACTCAACCTGTTATTTCCATGTTTCGCGTTTTTCTCATTCTTTCAATTGCTCAAGCTAAACTCTTTCAATCAATGAAACAAACTGCATGAATTCACTCAATGAAACAAACTCCAGATGCTAATTCACTTAGTACAGTATATCCCATTCATTCCATGACTCCAACTTAACGCATTCATTCAATGAAACAAACTGCATTCTTTCATTTCTGGATTCAAACTTTAATCATCCATTCAATAAGTCAAACGAGATTCATTGATACAATGAAAGTATACGTAACTCATACATTTTATGAATAAATCAGAACTCATTAATTTATTGAATGGATATTTATTCATGAATGCAGTACATCAAACCGCTCTCTTTCTCTCAAACAATGAAACGGCACAAATTAATCAAAGTTTAGAGCGAACTGCATTCAGTCAATGTCTAGCTAAACGCAAGCATTCAGTGAGACAGACTGCACCTCTTCATTCTTTGAATTACACTTCACCGACGAAATCAAATGAATCAAACGTTTTTCATTCATTCATCGAAAAAAGCTTTCTTCATGCATTTCATGAATCCAAGTTCACTCAAATATCTACTGAAGCAAATTGCATTCTTTCATCAACTCAGTGACTCAAACTGCACTTACTCATTCAATTTCACAAATTGAAAGTGTTAATTCAATGAGTAGACCTTTATGCCTTCTTTCAATGGCTCAAGCTTAACTCTTTCAATCAATGAAACAAGCTGCATTAATTCACTCAATGAAACAAACTCCAGATGTTATTACATTCAGTACAGTATATCCCATTCATTCCATGTCTCCACCTTAACGCATTCATTCAATGAAACAAACTGCATTCATTAATTTCTGGATTCAAACTTTAATCATTCATGCAATCAGTCAAACGAAGCAAATTGCATTCTTTCATCAACTCAGTGACTCAAACTGCACTTACTCATTCAATTTCACAAATTGAAAGTGTTGATTCAATGAGTAGACCTTTATGCCTTCTTTCAATGGCTCAGGCTTGACTCATTCGTTCAATGAAAGAAACGGCATGCATTCATTGTATCAAACTACAAAAGATTTTTTCATGATTCAAACGTTTTACATTGATAGATTTAAACAAATTCAAATCATGCATTTAATGATTTCAATTTCATTGATTTTTCTATTGAAACAAAGAGCATTCTTTCATTTGTTAATTCCATGAATCAAACTACACACGTTCATTCAATGAAATAAACTCAACCTGTTATTTCCATGTTTCGCGTTTTTCTCATTCTTTCAATTGCTCAAGCTAAACTCTTTCAATCAATGAAACAAACTGCATGAATTCACTCAATGAAACAAACTCCAGATGCTAATTCACTTAGTACAGTATATCCCATTCATTCCATGACTCCAACTTTAACGCATTCATTCAATGAAACAAACTGCATTCTTTCATTTCTGGATTCAAACTTTAATCATCCATTCAATAAGTCAAACGAGATTCATTGATACAATGAAAGTATACGTAACTCATACATTTTATGAATAAATCAGAACTCATTAATTTATTGAATGATATTTATTCATGAATGCAGTACATCAAACCGCTCTCTTTCTCTCAAACAATGAAACGGCACAAATTAATTCAAAGTTTAGAGCGAACTGCATTCAGTCAATGTCTAGCTAAACGCAAGCATTCAGTGAGACAGACTGCACCTCTTCATTCTTTGAATTACACTTCACCGACGAAATCAAATGAATCAAACGTTTTTCATTCATTCATCGAAAAAAGCTTTCTTCATGCATTTCATGAATCCAAGTTCACTCAAATATCTACTGAAGCAAATTGCATTCTTTCATCAACTCAGTGACTCAAACTGCACTTACTCATTCAATTTCACAAATTGAAAGTGTTAATTCAATGAGTAGACCTTTATGCCTTCTTTCAATGGCTCAAGCTTAACTCTTTCAATCAATGAAACAAGCTGCATTAATTCACTCAATGAAACAAACTCCAGATGTTATTACATTCAGTACAGTATATCCCATTCATTCCATGTCTCCACCTTAACGCATTCATTCAATGAAACAAACTGCATTCATTAATTTCTGGATTCAAACTTTAATCATTCATGCAATCAGTCAAACGAAGCAAATTGCATTCTTTCATCAACTCAGTGACTCAAACTGCACTTACTCATTCAATTTCACAAATTGAAAGTGTTGATTCAATGAGTAGACCTTTATGCCTTCTTTCAATGGCTCAGGCTTGACTCATTCGTTCAATGAAAGAAACGGCATGCATTCATTGTATCAAACTACAAAAGATTTTTTCATGATTCAAACGTTTTACATTGATAGATTTAAACAAATTCAAATCATGCATTTAATGATTTCAATTTCATTGATTTTTCTATTGAAACAAAGAGCATTCTTTCATTTGTTAATTCCATGAATCAAACTACACACGTTCATTCAATGAAATAAACTCAACCTGTTATTTCCATGTTTCGCGTTTTTCTCATTCTTTCAATTGCTCAAGCTAAACTCTTTCAATCAATGAAACAAACTGCATGAATTCACTCAATGAAACAAACTCCAGATGCTAATTCACTTAGTACAGTATATCCCATTCATTCCATGACTCCAACTTTAACGCATTCATTCAATGAAACAAACTGCATTCTTTCATTTCTGGATTCAAACTTTAATCATCCATTCAATAAGTCAAACGAGATTCATTGATACAATGAAAGTATACGTAACTCATACATTTTATGAATAAATCAGAACTCATTAATTTATTGAATGAATATTTATTCATGAATGCAGTACATCAAACCGCTCTCTTTCTCTCAAACAATGAAACGGCACAAATTAATTCAAAGTTTAGAGCGAACTGCATTCAGTCAATGTCTAGCTAAACGCAAGCATTCAGTGAGACAGACTGCACCTCTTCATTCTTTGAATTACACTTCACCGACGAAATTAAATGAATCAAACGTTTTTCATTCATTCATCGAAAAAAGCTTTCTTCATGCATTTCATGAATCCAAGTTCACTCAAAAATCTACTGAAGCAAATTGCATTCTTTCATCAACTCAGTGACTCAAACTGCACTTACTCATTCAATTTCACAAATTGAAAGTGTTGATTCAATGAGTAGACCTTTATGCCTTCTTTCAATGGCTCAGGCTTGACTCATTCGTTCAATGAAAGAAACGGCATGCATTCATTGTATCAAACTACAAAAGATTTTTTCATGATTCAAACGTTTTACATTGATAGATTTAAACAAATTCAAATCATGCATTTAATGATTTCAATTTCATTGATTTTTCTATTGAAACAAAGAGCATTCTTTCATTTGTTAATTCCATGAATCAAACTACACACGTTCATTCAATGAAATAAACTCAACCTGTTATTTCCATGTTTCGCGTTTTTCTCATTCTTTCAATTGCTCAAGCTAAACTCTTTCAATCAATGAAACAAACTGAATGAATTCACTCAATGAAACAAACTCCAGATGCTAATTCACTTAGTACAGTATATCCCATTCATTCCATGACTCCAACTTAACGCATTCATTCAATGAAACAAACTGCATTCTTTCATTTCTGGATTCAAACTTTAATCATCCATTCAATAAGTCAAACGAGATTCATTGATACAATGAAAGTTACGTAACTCATACATTTTATGAATAAATCAGATCTCATTAATTTATTGAATGAATATTTATTCATGAATGCAGTACATCAAACCGCTCTCTTTCTCTCAAACAATGAAACGGCACAAATTAATTCAAAGTTTAGAGCGAACTGCATTCAGTCAATGTCTAGCTAAACGCAAGCATTCAGTGAGACAGACTGCACCTCTTCATTCTTTGAATTACACTTCACCGACGAAATTAAATGAATCAAACGTTTTTCATTCATTCATCGAAAAAAGCTTTCTTCATGCATTCATGAATCCAAGTTCACTCAAATATCTACTGAAGCAAATTGCATTCTTTCATCAACTCAGTGACTCAAACTGCACTTACTCATTCAATTTCACAAATTGAAAGTGTTAATTCAATGAGTAGACCTTTATGCCTTCTTTAATGGCTCAAGCTTAACTCTTTCAATCAATGAAACAAGCTGCATTAATTCACTCAATGAAACAAACTCCAGATGTTATTACATTCAGTACAGTATATCCCATTCATTCCATGTCTCCACCTTAACGCATTCATTCAATGAAACAAACTGCATTCATTAATTTCTGGATTCAAACTTTAATCATTCATGCAATCAGTCAAACGAAGCAAATTGCATTCTTTCATCAACTCAGTGACTCAAACTGCACTTACTCATTCAATTTCACAAATTGAAAGTGTTGATTCAATGAGTAGACCTTTATGCCTTCTTTCAATGGCTCAGGCTTGACTCATTCGTTCAATGAAAGAAACGGCATGCATTCATTGTATCAAACTACAAAAGATTTTTTCATGATTCAAACGTTTTACATTGATAGATTTAAACAAATTCAAATCATGCATTTAATGATTTCAATTTCATTGATTTTTCTATTGAAACAAAGAGCATTCTTTCATTTGTTAATTCCATGAATCAAACTACACACGTTCATTCAATGAAATAAACTCAACCTGTTATTTCCATGTTTCGCGTTTTTCTCATTCTTTCAATTGCTCAAGCTAAACTCTTTCAATCAATGAAACAAACTGCATGAATTCACTCAATGAAACAAACTCCAGATGCTAATTCACTTAGTACAGTATATCCCATTCATTCCATGACTCCAACTTTAACGCATTCATTCAATGAAACAAACTGCATTCTTTCATTTCTGGATTCAAACTTTAATCATCCATTCAATAAGTCAAACGAGATTCATTGATACAATGAAAGTATACGTAACTCATACATTTTATGAATAAATCAGAACTCATTAATTTATTGAATGGATATTTATTCATGAATGCAGTACATCAAACCGCTCTCTTTCTCTCAAACAATGAAAACGGCACAAATTAATTCAAAGTTTAGAGCGAACTGCATTCAGTCAATGTCTAGCTAAACGCAAGCATTCAGTGAGACAGACTGCACCTCTTCATTCTTTGAATTACACTTCACCGACGAAATCAAATGAATCAAACGTTTTTCATTCATTCATCGAAAAAAGCTTTCTTCATGCATTTCATGAATCCAAGTTCACTCAAATATCTACTGACGCAAATTGCATTCTTTCATCAACTCAGTGACTCAAACTGCACTTACTCATTCATTTCACAAATTGAAAGTGTTAATTCAATGAGTAGACCTTTATGCCTTCTTTCATGGCTCAAGCTTAACTCTTTCAATCAATGAAACAAGCTGCATTAATTCACTCAATGAAACAAACTCCAGATGTTATTACATTCAGTACAGTATATCCCATTCATTCCATGTCTCCACCTTAACGCATTCATTCAATGAAACAAACTGCATTCATTAATTTCTGGATTCAAACTTTAATCATTCATGCAATCAGTCAAACGAAGCAAATTGCATTCTTTCATCAACTCAGTGACTCAAACTGCACTTACTCATTCAATTTCACAAATTGAAAGTGTTGATTCAATGAGTAGACCTTTATGCCTTCTTTCAATGGCTCAGGCTTGACTCATTCGTTCAATGAAAGAAACGGCATGCATTCATTGTATCAAACTACAAAAGATTTTTTCATGATTCAAACGTTTTTACATTGATAGATTTAAACAAATTCAAATCATGCATTTAATGATTTCAATTTCATTGATTTTTCTATTGAAACAAAGAGCATTCTTTCATTTGTTAATTCCATGAATCAAACTACACACGTTCATTCAATGAAATAAACTCAACCTGTTATTTCCATGTTTCGCGTTTTTCTCATTCTTTCAATTGCTCAAGCTAAACTCTTTCAATCAATGAAACAAACTGCATGAATTCACTCAATGAAACAAACTCCAGATGCTAATTCACTTAGTACAGTATATCCCATTCATTCCATGACTCCAACTTAACGCATTCATTCAATGAAACAAACTGCATTCTTTCATTTCTGGATTCAAACTTTAATCATCCATTCAATAAGTCAAACGAGATTCATTGATACAATGAAAGTATACGTAACTCATACATTTTATGAATAAATCAGAACTCATTAATTTATTGAATGATATTTATTCATGAATGCAGTACATCAAACCGCTCTCTTTCTCTCAACAATGAAACGGCACAAATTAATTCAAAGTTTAGAGCGAACTGCATTCAGTCAATGTCTAGCTAAACGCAAGCATTCAGTGAGACAGACTGCACCTCTTCATTCTTTGAATTACACTTCACCGACGAAATTAAATGAATCAAACGTTTTTCATTCATTCATCGAAAAAAGCTTTCTTCATGCATTTCATGAATCCAAGTTCACTCAAATATCTACTGAAGCAAATTGCATTCTTTCATCAACTCAGTGACTCAAACTGCACTTACTCATTCAATTTCACAAATTGAAAGTGTTAATTCAATGAGTAGACCTTTATGCCTTCTTTAATGGCTCAAGCTTAACTCTTTCAATCAATGAAACAAGCTGCATTAATTCACTCAATGAAACAAACTCCAGATGTTATTACATTCAGTACAGTATATCCCATTCATTCCATGTCTCCACCTTAACGCATTCATTCAATGAAACAAACTGCATTCATTAATTTCTGGATTCAAACTTTAATCATTCATGCAATCAGTCAAACGAAGCAAATTGCATTCTTTCATCAACTCAGTGACTCAAACTGCACTTACTCATTCAATTTCACAAATTGAAAGTGTTGATTCAATGAGTAGACCTTTATGCCTTCTTTCAATGGCTCAGGCTTGACTCATTCGTTCAATGAAAGAAACGGCATGCATTCATTGTATCAAACTACAAAAGATTTTTCATGATTCAAACGTTTTTACATTGATAGATTTAAACAAATTCAAATCATGCATTTAATGATTTCAATTTCATTGATTTTTTCTATTGAAACAAAGAGCATTCTTTCATTTGTTAATTCCATGAATCAAACTACACACGTTCATTCAATGAAATAAACTCAACCTGTTATTTCCATGTTTCGCGTTTTCTCATTCTTTCAATTGCTCAAGCTAAACTCTTTCAATCAATGAAACAAACTGCATGAATTCACTCAATGAAACAAACTCCAGATGCTAATTCACTTAGTACAGTATATCCCATTCATTCCATGACTCCAACTTAACGCATTCATTCAATGAAACAAACTGCATTCTTTCATTTCTGGATTCAAACTTTAATCATCCATTCAATAAGTCAAACGAGATTCATTGATACAATGAAAGTATACGTAACTCATACATTTTATGAATAAATCAGAACTCATTAATTTATTGAATGATATTTATTCATGAATGCAGTACATCAAACCGCTCTCTTTCTCTCAAACAATGAAACGGCACAAATTAATTCAAAGTTTAGAGCGAACTGCATTCAGTCAATGTCTAGCTAAACGCAAGCATTCAGTGAGACAGACTGCACCTCTTCATTCTTTGAATTACACTTCACCGACGAAATCAAATGAATCAAACGTTTTTCATTCATTCATCGAAAAAAGCTTTCTTCATGCATTTCATGAATCCAAGTTCACTCAAATATCTACTGAAGCAAATTGCATTCTTTCATCAACTCAGTGACTCAAACTGCACCTTACTCATTCAATTTCACAAATTGAAAGTGTTAATTCAATGAGTAGACCTTTATGCCTTCTTTCATGGCTCAAGCTTAACTCTTTCAATCAATGAAACAAGCTGCATTAATTCACTCAATGAAACAAAACTCCAGATGTTATTACATTCAGTACAGTATATCCCATTCATTCCATGTCTCCACCTTAACGCATTCATTCAATGAAACAAACTGCATTCATTAATTTCTGGATTCAAACTTTAATCATTCATGCAATCAGTCAAACGAAGCAAATTGCATTCTATCATCAACTCAGTGACTCAAACTGCACTTACTCATTCAATTTCACAAATTGAAAGTGTTGATTCAATGAGTAGACCTTTTATGCCTTCTTTCAATGGCTCAGGCTTGACTCATTCGTTCAATGAAAGAAACGGCATGCATTCATTGTATCAAACTACAAAAGATTTTTCATGATTCAAACGTTTTTACATTGATAGATTTAAACAAATTCAAATCATGCATTTAATGATTTCAATTTCATTGATTTTTCTATTGAAACAAAGAGCATTCTTTCATTGTTAATTCCATGAATCAAACTACACACGTTCATTCAATGAAATAAACTCAACTGTTATTTCCATGTTTCGCGTTTTTCTCATTCTTTCAATTGCTCAAGCTAAACTCTTTCAATCAATGAAACAAACTGCATGATTCACTCAATGAAACAAACTCCAGATGCTAATTCACTTAGTACAGTATATCCCATTCATTCCATGACTCCAACTTTAACGCATTCATTCAATGAAACAAACTGCATTCTTTCATTTCTGGATTCAAACTTTAATCATCCATTCAATAAGTCAAACGAGATTCATTGATACAATGAAAGTATACGTAACTCATACATTTTATGAATAAATCAGAACTCATTAATTTATTGAATGATATTTATTCATGAATGCAGTACATCAAACCGCTCTCTTTCTCTCAAACAATGAAACGGCACAAATTAATTCAAAGTTTAGAGCGAACTGCATTCAGTCAATGTCTAGCTAAACGCAAGCATTCAGTGAGACAGACTGCACCTCTTCATTCTTTGAATTACACTTCACCGACGAAATTAAATGAATCAAACGTTTTTCATTCATTCATCGAAAAAAGCTTTCTTCATGCATTTCATGAATCCAAGTTCACTCAAATATCTACTGAAGCAAATTGCATTCTTTCATCAACTCAGTGACTCAAACTGCACTTACTCATTCAATTTCACAAATTGAAAGTGTTAATTCAATGAGTAGACCTTTATGCCTTCTTTCCATGGCTCAAGCTTAACTCTTTCAATCAATGAAACAAGCTGCATTAATTCACTCAATGAAACAAACTCCAGATGTTATTACATTCAGTACAGTATATCCCATTCATTCCATGTCTCCACCTTAACGCATTCATTCAATGAAACAAACTGCATTCATTAATTTCTGGATTCAAACTTTAATCATTCATGCAATCAGTCAAACGAAGCAAATTGCATTCTTTCATCAACTCAGTGACTCAAACTGCACTTACTCATTCAATTTCACAAATTGAAAGTGTTGATTCAATGAGTAGACCTTTATGCCTTCTTTCAATGGCTCAGGCTTGACTCATTCGTTCAATGAAAGAAACGGCATGCATTCATTGTATCAAACTACAAAAGATTTTTTCATGATTCAAACGTTTTACATTGATAGATTTAAACAAATTCAAATCATGCATTTAATGATTTCAATTTCATTGATTTTTATATTGTAACAAAGAGCATTCTTTCATTTGTTAATTCCATGAATCAAACTACACACGTTCATTCAATGAAATAAACTCAACCTGTTATTTCCATGTTTCGCGTTTTTCTCATTCTTTCAATTGCTCAAGCTAAACTCTTTCAATCAATGAAACAAACTGCATGAATTCACTCAATGAAACAAACTCCAGATGCTAATTCACTTAGTACAGTATATCCCATTCATTCCATGACTCCAACTTTAACGCATTCATTCAATGAAACAAACTGCATTCTTTCATTTCTGGATTCAAACTTTAATCATCCATTCAATAAGTCAAACGAGATTCATTGATACAATGAAAGTATACGTAACTCATACATTTTATGAATAAATCAGAACTCATTAATTTATTGAATGAATATTTATTCATGAATGCAGTACATCAAACCGCTCTCTTTCTCTCAAACAATGAAACGGCACAAATTAATTCAAAGTTTAGAGCGAACTGCATTCAGTCAATGTCTAGCTAAACGCAAGCATTCAGTGAGACAGACTGCACCTCTTCATTCTTTGAATTACACTTCACCGACGAAATTAAATGAATCAAACGTTTTTCATTCATTCATCGAAAAAAGCTTTCTTCATGCATTTCATGAATCCAAGTTCACTCAAATATCTACTGAAGCAAATTGCATTCTTTCATCAACTCAGTGACTCAAACTGCACTTACTCATTCAATTTCACAAATTGAAAGTGTTAATTCAATGAGTAGACCTTTATGCCTTCTTTAATGGCTCAAGCTTAACTCTTTCAATCAATGAAACAAGCTGCATTAATTCACTCAATGAAACAAACTCCAGATGTTATTACATTCAGTACAGTATATCCCATTCATTCCATGTCTCCACCTTAACGCATTCATTCAATGAAACAAACTGCATTCATTAATTTCTGGATTCAAACTTTAATCATTCATGCAATCAGTCAAACGAAGCAAATTGCATTCTTTCATCAACTCAGTGACTCAAACTGCACTTACTCATTCAATTTCACAAATTGAAAGTGTTGATTCAATGAGTAGACCTTTATGCCTTCTTTCAATGGCTCAGGCTTGACTCATTCGTTCAATGAAAGAAACGGCATGCATTCATTGTATCAAACTACAAAAGATTTTTTCATGATTCAAAACGTTTTACATTGATAGATTTAAACAAATTAAATCATGCATTTAATGATTTCAATTTCATTGATTTTTCTATTGAAACAAAGAGCATTCTTTCATTTGTTAATTCCATGAATCAAACTACACACGTTCATTCAATGAAATAAACTCAACCTGTTATTTCCATGTTTCGCGTTTTTCTCATTCTTTCAATTGCTCAAGCTAAACTCTTTCAATCAATGAAACAAACTGCATGAATTCACTCAATGAAACAAACTCCAGATGCTAATTCACTTAGTACAGTATATCCCATTCATTCCATGACTCCAACTTAACGCATTCATTCAATGAAACAAACTGCATTCTTTCATTTCTGGATTCAAACTTTAATCATCCATTCAATAAGTCAAACGAGATTCATTGATACAATGAAAGTATACGTAACTCATACATTTTATGAATAAATCAGAACTCATTAATTTATTGAATGAATATTTATTCATGAATGCAGTACATCAAACCGCTCTCTTTCTCTCAAACAATGAAACGGCACAAATTAATTCAAAGTTTAGAGCGAACTGCATTCAGTCAATGTCTAGCTAAACGCAAGCATTCAGTGAGACAGACTGCACCTCTTCATTCTTTGAATTACACTTCACCGACGAAATTAAATGAATCAAACGTTTTTTCATTCATTCATCGAAAAAAAGCTTTCTTCATGCATTTCATGAATCCAAGTTCACTCAAATATCTACTGAAGCAAATTGCATTCTTTCATCAACTCAGTGACTCAAAACTGCACTTACTCATTCAATTTCACAAATTGAAAGTGTTTATTCAATGAGTAGACCTTTATGCCTTCTTCAATGGCTCAAGCTTAACTCTTTCAATCAATGAAACAAGCTGCATTAATTCACTCAATGAAACAAACTCCAGATGTTATTACATTCAGTACAGTATATCCCATTCATTCCATGTCTCCACCTTAACGCATTCATTCAATGAAACAAACTGCATTCATTAATTTCTGGATTCAAACTTTAATCATTCATGCAATCAGTCAAACGAAGCAAATTGCATTCTTTCATCAACTCAGTGACTCAAACTGCACTTACTCATTCAATTTCACAAATTGAAAGTGTTGATTCAATGAGTAGACCTTTATGCCTTCTTTCAATGGCTCAGGCTTGACTCATTCGTTCAATGAAAGAAACGGCATGCATTCATTGTATCAAACTACAAAAGATTTTTTCATGATTCAAACGTTTTACATTGATAGATTTAAACAAATTCAAATCATGCATTTAATGATTTCAATTTCATTGATTTTTCTATTGAAACAAAGAGCATTCTTTCATTTGTTAATTCCATGAATCAAACTACACACGTTCATTCAATGAAATAAACTCAACCTGTTATTTCCATGTTTCGCGTTTTTCTCATTCTTTCAATTGCTCAAGCTAAACTCTTTCAATCAATGAAACAAACTGCATGAATTCACTCAATGAAACAAACTCCAGATGCTAATTCACTTAGTACAGTATATCCCATTCATTCCATGACTCCAACTTTAACGCATTCATTCAATGAAACAAACTGCATTCTTTCATTTCTGGATTCAAACTTTAATCATCCATTCAATAAGTCAAACGAGATTCATTGATACAATGAAAGTATACGTAACTCATACATTTTATGAATAAATCAGAACTCATTAATTTATTGAATGGATATTTATTCATGAATGCAGTACATCAAACCGCTCTCTTTCTCTCAAACAATGAAACGGCACAAATTAATTCAAAGTTTAGAGCGAACTGCATTCAGTCAATGTCTAGCTAAACGCAAGCATTCAGTGAGACAGACTGCACCTCTTCATTCTTTGAATTACACTTCACCGACGAAATTAAATGAATCAAACGTTTTTCATTCATTCATCGAAAAAAGCTTTCTTCATGCATTTCATGAATCCAAGTTCACTCAAATATCTACTGACGCAAATTGCATTCTTTCATCAACTCAGTGACTCAAACTGCACTTACTCATTCAATTTCACAATTTGAAAGTGTTAATTCAATGAGTAGACCTTTATGCCTTCTTTAATGGCTCAAGCTTAACTCTTTCAATCAATGAAACAAGCTGCATTAATTCACTCAATGAAACAAACTCCAGATGTTATTACATTCAGTACAGTATATCCCATTCATTCCATGTCTCCACCTTAACGCATTCATTCAATGAAACAAACTGCATTCATTAATTTCTGGATTCAAACTTTAATCATTCATGCAATCAGTCAAACGAAGCAAATTGCATTCTTTCATCAACTCAGTGACTCAAACTGCACTTACTCATTCAATTTCACAAATTGAAAGTGTTGATTCAATGAGTAGACCTTTATGCCTTCTTTCAATGGCTCAGGCTTGACTCATTCGTTCAATGAAAGAAACGGCATGCATTCATTGTATCAAACTACAAAAGATTTTTTCATGATTCAAACGTTTTACATTGATAGATTTAAACAAATTAAATCATGCATTTAATGATTTCAATTTCATTGATTTTTCTATTGAAACAAAGAGCATTCTTTCATTTGTTAATTCCATGAATCAAACTACACACGTTCATTCAATGAAATAAACTCAACCTGTTATTTCCATGTTTCGCGTTTTTCTCATTCTTTCAATTGCTCAAGCTAAACTCTTTCAATCAATGAAACAAACTGCATGAATTCACTCAATGAAACAAACTCCAGATGCTAATTCACTTAGTACAGTATATCCCATTCATTCCATGACTCCAACTTTAACGCATTCATTCAATGAAACAAACTGCATTCTTTCATTTCTGGATTCAAACTTTAATCATCCATTCAATAAGTCAAACGAGATTCATTGATACAATGAAAGTATACGTAACTCATACATTTTATGAATAAATCAGAACTCATTAATTTATTGAATGAATATTTATTCATGAATGCAGTACATCAAACCGCTCTCTTTCTCTCAAACAATGAAACGGCACAAATTAATTCAAAGTTTAGAGCGAACTGCATTCAGTCAATGTCTAGCTAAACGCAAGCATTCAGTGAGACAGACTGCACCTCTTCATTCTTTGAATTACACTTCACCGACGAAATTAAATGAATCAAACGTTTTTCATTCATTCATCGAAAAAAGCTTTCTTCATGCATTTCATGAATCCAAGTTCACTCAAATATCTACTGAAGCAAATTGCATTCTTTCATCAACTCAGTGACTCAAACTGCACTTACTCATTCAATTTCACAAATTGAAAGTGTTAATTCAATGAGTAGACCTTTATGCCTTCTTTCAATGGCTCAAGCTTAACTCTTTCAATCAATGAAACAAGCTGCATTAATTCACTCAATGAAACAAACTCCAGATGTTATTACATTCAGTACAGTATATCCCATTCATTCCATGTCTCCACCTTAACGCATTCATTCAATGAAACAAACTGCATTCATTAATTTCTGGATTCAAACTTTAATCATTCATGCAATCAGTCAAACGAAGCAAATTGCATTCTTTCATCAACTCAGTGACTCAAACTGCACTTACTCATTCAATTTCACAAATTGAAAGTGTTGATTCAATGAGTAGACCTTTATGCCTTCTTTCAATGGCTCAGGCTTGACTCATTCGTTCAATGAAAGAAACGGCATGCATTCATTGTATCAAACTACAAAAGATTTTTTCATGATTCAAACGTTTTACATTGATAGATTTAAACAAATTCAAATCATGCATTTAATGATTTCAATTTCATTGATTTTTCTATTGAAACAAAGAGCATTCTTTCATTTGTTAATTCCATGAATCAAACTACACACGTTCATTCAATGAAATAAACTCAACCTGTTATTTCCATGTTTCGCGTTTTTCTCATTCTTTCAATTGCTCAAGCTAAACTCTTTCAATCAATGAAACAAACTGCATGAATTCACTCAATGAAACAAACTCCAGATGCTAATTCACTTAGTACAGTATATCCCATTCATTCCATGACTCCAACTTAACGCATTCATTCAATGAAACAAACTGCATTCTTTCATTTCTGGATTCAAACTTTAATCATCCATTCAATAAGTCAAACGAGATTCATTGATACAATGAAAGTATACGTAACTCATACATTTTATGAATAAATCAGAACTCATTAATTTATTGAATGATATTTATTCATGAATGCAGTACATCAAACCGCTCTCTTTCTCTCAAACAATGAAACGGCACAAATTAATTCAAAGTTTAGAGCGAACTGCATTCAGTCAATGTCTAGCTAAACGCAAGCATTCAGTGAGACAGACTGCACCTCTTCATTCTTTGAATTACACTTCACCGACGAAATTAAATGAATCAAACGTTTTTCATTCATTCATCGAAAAAAGCTTTCTTCATGCATTTCATGAATCCAAGTTCACTCAAATATCTACTGAAGCAAATTGCATTCTTTCATCAACTCAGTGACTCAAACTGCACTTACTCATTCAATTTCACAAATTGAAAGTGTTAATTCAATGAGTAGACCTTTATGCCTTCTTTAATGGCTCAAGCTTAACTCTTTCAATCAATGAAACAAGCTGCATTAATTCACTCAATGAAACAAACTCCAGATGTTATTACATTCAGTACAGTATATCCCATTCATTCCATGTCTCCACCTTAACGCATTCATTCAATGAAACAAACTGCATTCATTAATTTCTGGATTCAAACTTTAATCATTCATGCAATCAGTCAAACGAAGCAAATTGCATTCTTTCATCAACTCAGTGACTCAAACTGCACTTACTCATTCAATTTCACAAATTGAAAGTGTTGATTCAATGAGTAGACCTTTATGCCTTCTTTCAATGGCTCAGGCTTGACTCATTCGTTCAATGAAAGAAACGGCATGCATTCATTGTATCAAACTACAAAAGATTTTTTCATGATTCAAACGTTTTACATTGATAGATTTAAACAAATTCAAATCATGCATTTAATGATTTCAATTTCATTGATTTTTCTATTGAAACAAAGAGCATTCTTTCATTTGTTAATTCCATGAATCAAACTACACACGTTCATTCAATGAAATAAACTCAACCTGTTATTTCCATGTTTCGCGTTTTTCTCATTCTTTCAATTGCTCAAGCTAAACTCTTTCAATCAATGAAACAAACTGCATGAATTCACTCAATGAAACAAACTCCAGATGCTAATTCACTTAGTACAGTATATCCCATTCATTCCATGACTCCAACTTTAACGCATTCATTCAATGAAACAAACTGCATTCTTTCATTTCTGGATTCAAACTTTAATCATCCATTCAATAAGTCAAACGAGATTCATTGATACAATGAAAGTATACGTAACTCATACATTTTATGAATAAATCAGAACTCATTAATTTATTGAATGGATATTTATTCATGAATGCAGTACATCAAACCGCTCTCTTTCTCTCAAACAATGAAACGGCACAAATTAATTCAAAGTTTAGAGCGAACTGCATTCAGTCAATGTCTAGCTAAACGCAAGCATTCAGTGAGACAGACTGCACCTCTTCATTCTTTGAATTACACTTCACCGACGAAATTAAATGAATCAAACGTTTTTCATTCATTCATCGAAAAAAGCTTTCTTCATGCATTTCATGAATCCAAGTTCACTCAAATATCTACTGAAGCAAATTGCATTCTTTCATCAACTCAGTGACTCAAACTGCACTTACTCATTCAATTTCACAAATTGAAAGTGTTAATTCAATGAGTAGACCTTTATGCCTTCTTTCAATGGCTCAAGCTTAACTCTTTCAATCAATGAAACAAGCTGCATTAATTCACTCAATGAAACAAACTCCAGATGTTATTACATTCAGTACAGTATATCCCATTCATTCCATGTCTCCACCTTAACGCATTCATTCAATGAAACAAACTGCATTCATTAATTTCTGGATTCAAACTTTAATCATTCATGCAATCAGTCAAACGAAGCAAATTGCATTCTTTCATCAACTCAGTGACTCAAACTGCACTTACTCATTCAATTTCACAAATTGAAAGTGTTGATTCAATGAGTAGACCTTTATGCCTTCTTTCAATGGCTCAGGCTTGACTCATTCGTTCAATGAAAGAAACGGCATGCATTCATTGTATCAAACTACAAAAGATTTTTTCATGATTCAAACGTTTTACATTGATAGATTTAAACAAATTCAAATCATGCATTTAATGATTTCAATTTCATTGATTTTTCTATTGAAACAAAGAGCATTCTTTCATTTGTTAATTCCATGAATCAAACTACACACGTTCATTCAATGAAATAAACTCAACCTGTTATTTCCATGTTTCGCGTTTTTCTCATTCTTTCAATTGCTCAAGCTAAACTCTTTCAATCAATGAAACAAACTGCATGAATTCACTCAATGAAACAAACTCCAGATGCTAATTCACTTAGTACAGTATATCCCATTCATTCCATGACTCCAACTTTAACGCATTCATTCAATGAAACAAACTGCATTCTTTCATTTCTGGATTCAAACTTTAATCATCCATTCAATAAGTCAAACGAGATTCATTGATACAATGAAAGTATACGTAACTCATACATTTTATGAATAAATCAGAACTCATTAATTTATTGAATGAATATTTATTCATGAATGCAGTACATCAAACCGCTCTCTTTCTCTCAAACAATGAAACGGCACAAATTAATTCAAAGTTTAGAGCGAACTGCATTCAGTCAATGTCTAGCTAAACGCAAGCATTCAGTGAGACAGACTGCACCTCTTCATTCTTTGAATTACACTTCACCGACGAAATTAAATGAATCAAACGTTTTTCATTCATTCATCGAAAAAAGCTTTCTTCATGCATTTCATGAATCCAAGTTCACTCAAATATCTACTGAAGCAAATTGCATTCTTTCATCAACTCAGTGACTCAAACTGCACTTACTCATTCAATTTCACAAATTGAAAGTGTTAATTCAATGAGTAGACCTTTATGCCTTCTTTCATGGCTCAAGCTTAACTCTTTCAATCAATGAAACAAGCTGCATTAATTCACTCAATGAAACAAACTCCAGATGTTATTACATTCAGTACAGTATATCCCATTCATTCCATGTCTCCACCTTAACGCATTCATTCAATGAAACAAACTGCATTCATTAATTTCTGGATTCAAACTTTAATCATTCATGCAATCAGTCAAACGAAGCAAATTGCATTCTTTCATCAACTCAGTGACTCAAACTGCACTTACTCATTCAATTTCACAAATTGAAAGTGTTGATTCAATGAGTAGACCTTTATGCCTTCTTTCAATGGCTCAGGCTTGACTCATTCGTTCAATGAAAGAAACGGCATGCATTCATTGTATCAAACTACAAAAGATTTTTTCATGATTCAAACGTTTTACATTGATAGATTTAAACAAATCAAATCATGCATTTAATGATTTCAATTTCATTGATTTTTCTATTGAAACAAAGAGCATTCTTTCATTTGTTAATTCCATGAATCAAACTACACACGTTCATTCAATGAAATAAACTCAACCTGTTATTTCCATGTTTCGCTTTTTCTCATTCTTTCAATTGCTCAAGCTAAACTCTTTCAATCAATGAAACAAACTGCATGAATTCACTCAATGAAACAAACTCCAGATGCTAATTCACTTAGTACAGTATATCCCATTCATTCCATGACTCCAACTTTAACGCATTCATTCAATGAAACAAACTGCATTCTTTCATTTCTGGATTCAAACTTTAATCATCCATTCAATAAGTCAAACGAGATTCATTGATACAATGAAAGTATACGTAACTCATACATTTTATGAATAAATCAGAACTCATTAATTTATTGAATGGATATTTATTCATGAATGCAGTACATCAAACCGCTCTCTTTCTCTCAAACAATGAAACGGCACAAATTAATTCAAAGTTTAGAGCGAACTGCATTCAGTCAATGTCTAGCTAAACGCAAGCATTCAGTGAGACAGACTGCACCTCTTCATTCTTTGAATTACACTTCACCGACGAAATTAAATGAATCAAACGTTTTTCATTCATTCATCGAAAAAAGCTTTCTTCATGCATTTCATGAATCCAAGTTCACTCAAATATCTACTGAAGCAAATTGCATTCTTTCATCAACTCAGTGACTCAAACTGCACTTACTCATTCAATTTCACAAATTGAAAGTGTTAATTCAATGAGTAGACCTTTATGCCTTCTTTCAATGGCTCAAGCTTAACTCTTTCAATCAATGAAACAAGCTGCATTAATTCACTCAATGAAACAAACTCCAGATGTTATTACATTCAGTACAGTATATCCCATTCATTCCATGTCTCCACCTTAACGCATTCATTCAATGAAACAAACTGCATTCATTAATTTCTGGATTCAAACTTTAATCATTCATGCAATCAGTCAAACGAAGCAAATTGCATTCTTTCATCAACTCAGTGACTCAAACTGCACTTACTCATTCAATTTCACAAATTGAAAGTGTTGATTCAATGAGTAGACCTTTATGCCTTCTTTCAATGGCTCAGGCTTGACTCATTCGTTCAATGAAAGAAACGGCATGCATTCATTGTATCAAACTACAAAAGATTTTTTCATGATTCAAACGTTTTACATTGATAGATTTAAACAAATTTAAATCATGCATTTAATGATTTCAATTTCATTGATTTTTCTATTGAAACAAAGAGCATTCTTTCATTTGTTAATTCCATGAATCAAACTACACACGTTCATTCAATGAAATAAACTCAACCTGTTATTTCCATGTTTCGCGTTTTTCTCATTCTTTCAATTGCTCAAGCTAAACTCTTTCAATCAATGAAACAAACTGCATGAATTCACTCAATGAAACAAACTCCAGATGCTAATTCACTTAGTACAGTATATCCCATTCATTCCATGACTCCAACTTTAACGCATTCATTCAATGAAACAAACTGCATTCTTTCATTTCTGGATTCAAACTTTAATCATCCATTCAATAAGTCAAACGAGATTCATTGATACAATGAAAGTATACGTAACTCATACATTTTATGAATAAATCAGAACTCATTAATTTATTGAATGGATATTTATTCATGAATGCAGTACATCAAACCGCTCTCTTTCTCTCAAACAATGAAACGGCACAAATTAATTCAAAGTTTAGAGCGAACTGCATTCAGTCAATGTCTAGCTAAACGCAAGCATTCAGTGAGACAGACTGCACCTCTTCATTCTTTGAATTACACTTCACCGACGAAATTAAATGAATCAAACGTTTTTCATTCATTCATCGAAAAAAGCTTTCTTCATGCATTTCATGAATCCAAGTTCACTCAAATATCTACTGAAGCAAATTGCATTCTTTCATCAACTCAGTGACTCAAACTGCACTTACTCATTCAATTTCACAAATTGAAAGTGTTAATTCAATGAGTAGACCTTTATGCCTTCTTTCCATGGCTCAAGCTTAACTCTTTCAATCAATGAAACAAGCTGCATTAATTCACTCAATGAAACAAACTCCAGATGTTATTACATTCAGTACAGTATATCCCATTCATTCCATGTCTCCACCTTAACGCATTCATTCAATGAAACAAACTGCATTCATTAATTTCTGGATTCAAACTTTAATCATTCATGCAATCAGTCAAACGAAGCAAATTGCATTCTTTCATCAACTCAGTGACTCAAACTGCACTTACTCATTCAATTTCACAAATTGAAAGTGTTGATTCAATGAGTAGACCTTTATGCCTTCTTTCAATGGCTCAGGCTTGACTCATTCGTTCAATGAAAGAAACGGCATGCATTCATTGTATCAAACTACAAAAGATTTTTTCATGATTCAAACGTTTTACATTGATAGATTTAAACAAATTCAAATCATGCATTTAATGATTTCAATTTCATTGATTTTTCTATTGAAACAAAGAGCATTCTTTCATTTGTTAATTCCATGAATCAAACTACACACGTTCATTCAATGAAATAAACTCAACCTGTTATTTCCATGTTTCGCGTTTTTCTCATTCTTTCAATTGCTCAAGCTAAACTCTTTCAATCAATGAAACAAACTGCATGAATTCACTCAATGAAACAAACTCCAGATGCTAATTCACTTAGTACAGTATATCCCATTCATTCCATGACTCCAACTTTAACGCATTCATTCAATGAAACAAACTGCATTCTTTCATTTCTGGATTCAAACTTTAATCATCCATTCAATAAGTCAAACGAGATTCATTGATACAATGAAAGTATACGTAACTCATACATTTTATGAATAAATCAGAACTCATTAATTTATTGAATGAATATTTATTCATGAATGCAGTACATCAAACCGCTCTCTTTCTCTCAAACAATGAAACGGCACAAATTAATTCAAAGTTTAGAGCGAACTGCATTCAGTCAATGTCTAGCTAAACGCAAGCATTCAGTGAGACAGACTGCACCTCTTCATTCTTTGAATTACACTTCACCGACGAAATTAAATGAATCAAACGTTTTTCATTCATTCATCGAAAAAAGCTTTCTTCATGCATTTCATGAATCCAAGTTCACTCAAATATCTACTGAAGCAAATTGCATTCTTTCATCAACTCAGTGACTCAAACTGCACTTACTCATTCAATTTCACAAATTGAAAGTGTTAATTCAATGAGTAGACCTTTATGCCTTCTTTCAATGGCTCAAGCTTAACTCTTTCAATCAATGAAACAAGCTGCATTAATTCACTCAATGAAACAAACTCCAGATGTTATTACATTCAGTACAGTATATCCCATTCATTCCATGTCTCC
>NW_026868441.1:20000-37500 GCF_020745735.1 Hemiscyllium ocellatum | reverse complement strand
ACCCTAACCCTAACCCTAACCCTAACCCTAACCCTAACCCTAACCCTAACCCTAACCCTAACCCTAACCCTAACCCTAACCCTAACCCTAACCCTAACCCTAACCCTAACCCTAACCCTAACCCTAACCCTAACCCTAACCCTAACCCTAACCCTAACCCTAACCCTAACCCTAACCCTAACCCTAACCCTAACCCTAACCCTAACCCTAACCCTAACCCTAACCCTAACCCTAACCCTAACCCTAACCCTAACCCTAACCCTAACCCTAACCCTAACCCTAACCCTAACCCTAACCCTAACCCTAACCCTAACCCTAACCCTAACCCTAACCCTAACCCTAACCCTAACCCTAACCCTAACCCTAACCCTAACCCTAACCCTAACCCTAACCCTAACCCTAACCCTAACCCTAACCCTAACCCTAACCCTAACCCTAACCCTAACCCTAACCCTAACCCTAACCCTAACCCTAACCCTAACCCTAACCCTAACCCTAACCCTAACCCTAACCCTAACCCTAACCCTAACCCTAACCCTAACCCTAACCCTAACCCTAACCCTAACCCTAACCCTAACCCTAACCCTAACCCTAACCCTAACCCTAACCCTAACCCTAACCCTAACCCTAACCCTAACCCTAACCCTAACCCTAACCCTAACCCTAACCCTAACCCTAACCCTAACCCTAACCCTAACCCTAACCCTAACCCTAACCCTAACCCTAACCCTAACCCTAACCCTAACCCTAACCCTAACCCTAACCCTAACCCTAACCCTAACCCTAACCCTAACCCTAACCCTAACCCTAACCCTAACCCTAACCCTAACCCTAACCCTAACCCTAACCCTAACCCTAACCCTAACCCTAACCCTAACCCTAACCCTAACCCTAACCCTAACCCTAACCCTAACCCTAACCCTAACCCTAACCCTAACCCTAACCCTAACCCTAACCCTAACCCTAACCCTAACCCTAACCCTAACCCTAACCCTAACCCTAACCCTAACCCTAACCCTAACCCTAACCCTAACCCTAACCCTAACCCTAACCCTAACCCTAACCCTAACCCTAACCCTAACCCTAACCCTAACCCTAACCCTAACCCTAACCCTAACCCTAACCCTAACCCTAACCCTAACCCTAACCCTAACCCTAACCCTAACCCTAACCCTAACCCTAACCCTAACCCTAACCCTAACCCTAACCCTAACCCTAACCCTAACCCTAACCCTAACCCTAACCCTAACCCTAACCCTAACCCTAACCCTAACCCTAACCCTAACCCTAACCCTAACCCTAACCCTAACCCTAACCCTAACCCTAACCCTAACCCTAACCCTAACCCTAACCCTAACCCTAACCCTAACCCTAACCCTAACCCTAACCCTAACCCTAACCCTAACCCTAACCCTAACCCTAACCCTAACCCTAACCCTAACCCTAACCCTAACCCTAACCCTAACCCTAACCCTAACCCTAACCCTAACCCTAACCCTAACCCTAACCCTAACCCTAACCCTAACCCTAACCCTAACCCTAACCCTAACCCTAACCCTAACCCTAACCCTAACCCTAACCCTAACCCTAACCCTAACCCTAACCCTAACCCTAACCCTAACCCTAACCCTAACCCTAACCCTAACCCTAACCCTAACCCTAACCCTAACCCTAACCCTAACCCTAACCCTAACCCTAACCCTAACCCTAACCCTAACCCTAACCCTAACCCTAACCCTAACCCTAACCCTAACCCTAACCCTAACCCTAACCCTAACCCTAACCCTAACCCTAACCCTAACCCTAACCCTAACCCTAACCCTAACCCTAACCCTAACCCTAACCCTAACCCTAACCCTAACCCTAACCCTAACCCTAACCCTAACCCTAACCCTAACCCTAACCCTAACCCTAACCCTAACCCTAACCCTAACCCTAACCCTAACCCTAACCCTAACCCTAACCCTAACCCTAACCCTAACCCTAACCCTAACCCTAACCCTAACCCTAACCCTAACCCTAACCCTAACCCTAACCCTAACCCTAACCCTAACCCTAACCCTAACCCTAACCCTAACCCTAACCCTAACCCTAACCCTAACCCTAACCCTAACCCTAACCCTAACCCTAACCCTAACCCTAACCCTAACCCTAACCCTAACCCTAACCCTAACCCTAACCCTAACCCTAACCCTAACCCTAACCCTAACCCTAACCCTAACCCTAACCCTAACCCTAACCCTAACCCTAACCCTAACCCTAACCCTAACCCTAACCCTAACCCTAACCCTAACCCTAACCCTAACCCTAACCCTAACCCTAACCCTAACCCTAACCCTAACCCTAACCCTAACCCTAACCCTAACCCTAACCCTAACCCTAACCCTAACCCTAACCCTAACCCTAACCCTAACCCTAACCCTAACCCTAACCCTAACCCTAACCCTAACCCTAACCCTAACCCTAACCCTAACCCTAACCCTAACCCTAACCCTAACCCTAACCCTAACCCTAACCCTAACCCTAACCCTAACCCTAACCCTAACCCTAACCCTAACCCTAACCCTAACCCTAACCCTAACCCTAACCCTAACCCTAACCCTAACCCTAACCCTAACCCTAACCCTAACCCTAACCCTAACCCTAACCCTAACCCTAACCCTAACCCTAACCCTAACCCTAACCCTAACCCTAACCCTAACCCTAACCCTAACCCTAACCCTAACCCTAACCCTAACCCTAACCCTAACCCTAACCCTAACCCTAACCCTAACCCTAACCCTAACCCTAACCCTAACCCTAACCCTAACCCTAACCCTAACCCTAACCCTAACCCTAACCCTAACCCTAACCCTAACCCTAACCCTAACCCTAACCCTAACCCTAACCCTAACCCTAACCCTAACCCTAACCCTAACCCTAACCCTAACCCTAACCCTAACCCTAACCCTAACCCTAACCCTAACCCTAACCCTAACCCTAACCCTAACCCTAACCCTAACCCTAACCCTAACCCTAACCCTAACCCTAACCCTAACCCTAACCCTAACCCTAACCCTAACCCTAACCCTAACCCTAACCCTAACCCTAACCCTAACCCTAACCCTAACCCTAACCCTAACCCTAACCCTAACCCTAACCCTAACCCTAACCCTAACCCTAACCCTAACCCTAACCCTAACCCTAACCCTAACCCTAACCCTAACCCTAACCCTAACCCTAACCCTAACCCTAACCCTAACCCTAACCCTAACCCTAACCCTAACCCTAACCCTAACCCTAACCCTAACCCTAACCCTAACCCTAACCCTAACCCTAACCCTAACCCTAACCCTAACCCTAACCCTAACCCTAACCCTAACCCTAACCCTAACCCTAACCCTAACCCTAACCCTAACCCTAACCCTAACCCTAACCCTAACCCTAACCCTAACCCTAACCCTAACCCTAACCCTAACCCTAACCCTAACCCTAACCCTAACCCTAACCCTAACCCTAACCCTAACCCTAACCCTAACCCTAACCCTAACCCTAACCCTAACCCTAACCCTAACCCTAACCCTAACCCTAACCCTAACCCTAACCCTAACCCTAACCCTAACCCTAACCCTAACCCTAACCCTAACCCTAACCCTAACCCTAACCCTAACCCTAACCCTAACCCTAACCCTAACCCTAACCCTAACCCTAACCCTAACCCTAACCCTAACCCTAACCCTAACCCTAACCCTAACCCTAACCCTAACCCTAACCCTAACCCTAACCCTAACCCTAACCCTAACCCTAACCCTAACCCTAACCCTAACCCTAACCCTAACCCTAACCCTAACCCTAACCCTAACCCTAACCCTAACCCTAACCCTAACCCTAACCCTAACCCTAACCCTAACCCTAACCCTAACCCTAACCCTAACCCTAACCCTAACCCTAACCCTAACCCTAACCCTAACCCTAACCCTAACCCTAACCCTAACCCTAACCCTAACCCTAACCCTAACCCTAACCCTAACCCTAACCCTAACCCTAACCCTAACCCTAACCCTAACCCTAACCCTAACCCTAACCCTAACCCTAACCCTAACCCTAACCCTAACCCTAACCCTAACCCTAACCCTAACCCTAACCCTAACCCTAACCCTAACCCTAACCCTAACCCTAACCCTAACCCTAACCCTAACCCTAACCCTAACCCTAACCCTAACCCTAACCCTAACCCTAACCCTAACCCTAACCCTAACCCTAACCCTAACCCTAACCCTAACCCTAACCCTAACCCTAACCCTAACCCTAACCCTAACCCTAACCCTAACCCTAACCCTAACCCTAACCCTAACCCTAACCCTAACCCTAACCCTAACCCTAACCCTAACCCTAACCCTAACCCTAACCCTAACCCTAACCCTAACCCTAACCCTAACCCTAACCCTAACCCTAACCCTAACCCTAACCCTAACCCTAACCCTAACCCTAACCCTAACCCTAACCCTAACCCTAACCCTAACCCTAACCCTAACCCTAACCCTAACCCTAACCCTAACCCTAACCCTAACCCTAACCCTAACCCTAACCCTAACCCTAACCCTAACCCTAACCCTAACCCTAACCCTAACCCTAACCCTAACCCTAACCCTAACCCTAACCCTAACCCTAACCCTAACCCTAACCCTAACCCTAACCCTAACCCTAACCCTAACCCTAACCCTAACCCTAACCCTAACCCTAACCCTAACCCTAACCCTAACCCTAACCCTAACCCTAACCCTAACCCTAACCCTAACCCTAACCCTAACCCTAACCCTAACCCTAACCCTAACCCTAACCCTAACCCTAACCCTAACCCTAACCCTAACCCTAACCCTAACCCTAACCCTAACCCTAACCCTAACCCTAACCCTAACCCTAACCCTAACCCTAACCCTAACCCTAACCCTAACCCTAACCCTAACCCTAACCCTAACCCTAACCCTAACCCTAACCCTAACCCTAACCCTAACCCTAACCCTAACCCTAACCCTAACCCTAACCCTAACCCTAACCCTAACCCTAACCCTAACCCTAACCCTAACCCTAACCCTAACCCTAACCCTAACCCTAACCCTAACCCTAACCCTAACCCTAACCCTAACCCTAACCCTAACCCTAACCCTAACCCTAACCCTAACCCTAACCCTAACCCTAACCCTAACCCTAACCCTAACCCTAACCCTAACCCTAACCCTAACCCTAACCCTAACCCTAACCCTAACCCTAACCCTAACCCTAACCCTAACCCTAACCCTAACCCTAACCCTAACCCTAACCCTAACCCTAACCCTAACCCTAACCCTAACCCTAACCCTAACCCTAACCCTAACCCTAACCCTAACCCTAACCCTAACCCTAACCCTAACCCTAACCCTAACCCTAACCCTAACCCTAACCCTAACCCTAACCCTAACCCTAACCCTAACCCTAACCCTAACCCTAACCCTAACCCTAACCCTAACCCTAACCCTAACCCTAACCCTAACCCTAACCCTAACCCTAACCCTAACCCTAACCCTAACCCTAACCCTAACCCTAACCCTAACCCTAACCCTAACCCTAACCCTAACCCTAACCCTAACCCTAACCCTAACCCTAACCCTAACCCTAACCCTAACCCTAACCCTAACCCTAACCCTAACCCTAACCCTAACCCTAACCCTAACCCTAACCCTAACCCTAACCCTAACCCTAACCCTAACCCTAACCCTAACCCTAACCCTAACCCTAACCCTAACCCTAACCCTAACCCTAACCCTAACCCTAACCCTAACCCTAACCCTAACCCTAACCCTAACCCTAACCCTAACCCTAACCCTAACCCTAACCCTAACCCTAACCCTAACCCTAACCCTAACCCTAACCCTAACCCTAACCCTAACCCTAACCCTAACCCTAACCCTAACCCTAACCCTAACCCTAACCCTAACCCTAACCCTAACCCTAACCCTAACCCTAACCCTAACCCTAACCCTAACCCTAACCCTAACCCTAACCCTAACCCTAACCCTAACCCTAACCCTAACCCTAACCCTAACCCTAACCCTAACCCTAACCCTAACCCTAACCCTAACCCTAACCCTAACCCTAACCCTAACCCTAACCCTAACCCTAACCCTAACCCTAACCCTAACCCTAACCCTAACCCTAACCCTAACCCTAACCCTAACCCTAACCCTAACCCTAACCCTAACCCTAACCCTAACCCTAACCCTAACCCTAACCCTAACCCTAACCCTAACCCTAACCCTAACCCTAACCCTAACCCTAACCCTAACCCTAACCCTAACCCTAACCCTAACCCTAACCCTAACCCTAACCCTAACCCTAACCCTAACCCTAACCCTAACCCTAACCCTAACCCTAACCCTAACCCTAACCCTAACCCTAACCCTAACCCTAACCCTAACCCTAACCCTAACCCTAACCCTAACCCTAACCCTAACCCTAACCCTAACCCTAACCCTAACCCTAACCCTAACCCTAACCCTAACCCTAACCCTAACCCTAACCCTAACCCTAACCCTAACCCTAACCCTAACCCTAACCCTAACCCTAACCCTAACCCTAACCCTAACCCTAACCCTAACCCTAACCCTAACCCTAACCCTAACCCTAACCCTAACCCTAACCCTAACCCTAACCCTAACCCTAACCCTAACCCTAACCCTAACCCTAACCCTAACCCTAACCCTAACCCTAACCCTAACCCTAACCCTAACCCTAACCCTAACCCTAACCCTAACCCTAACCCTAACCCTAACCCTAACCCTAACCCTAACCCTAACCCTAACCCTAACCCTAACCCTAACCCTAACCCTAACCCTAACCCTAACCCTAACCCTAACCCTAACCCTAACCCTAACCCTAACCCTAACCCTAACCCTAACCCTAACCCTAACCCTAACCCTAACCCTAACCCTAACCCTAACCCTAACCCTAACCCTAACCCTAACCCTAACCCTAACCCTAACCCTAACCCTAACCCTAACCCTAACCCTAACCCTAACCCTAACCCTAACCCTAACCCTAACCCTAACCCTAACCCTAACCCTAACCCTAACCCTAACCCTAACCCTAACCCTAACCCTAACCCTAACCCTAACCCTAACCCTAACCCTAACCCTAACCCTAACCCTAACCCTAACCCTAACCCTAACCCTAACCCTAACCCTAACCCTAACCCTAACCCTAACCCTAACCCTAACCCTAACCCTAACCCTAACCCTAACCCTAACCCTAACCCTAACCCTAACCCTAACCCTAACCCTAACCCTAACCCTAACCCTAACCCTAACCCTAACCCTAACCCTAACCCTAACCCTAACCCTAACCCTAACCCTAACCCTAACCCTAACCCTAACCCTAACCCTAACCCTAACCCTAACCCTAACCCTAACCCTAACCCTAACCCTAACCCTAACCCTAACCCTAACCCTAACCCTAACCCTAACCCTAACCCTAACCCTAACCCTAACCCTAACCCTAACCCTAACCCTAACCCTAACCCTAACCCTAACCCTAACCCTAACCCTAACCCTAACCCTAACCCTAACCCTAACCCTAACCCTAACCCTAACCCTAACCCTAACCCTAACCCTAACCCTAACCCTAACCCTAACCCTAACCCTAACCCTAACCCTAACCCTAACCCTAACCCTAACCCTAACCCTAACCCTAACCCTAACCCTAACCCTAACCCTAACCCTAACCCTAACCCTAACCCTAACCCTAACCCTAACCCTAACCCTAACCCTAACCCTAACCCTAACCCTAACCCTAACCCTAACCCTAACCCTAACCCTAACCCTAACCCTAACCCTAACCCTAACCCTAACCCTAACCCTAACCCTAACCCTAACCCTAACCCTAACCCTAACCCTAACCCTAACCCTAACCCTAACCCTAACCCTAACCCTAACCCTAACCCTAACCCTAACCCTAACCCTAACCCTAACCCTAACCCTAACCCTAACCCTAACCCTAATAACCCTAACCCTAACCCTAACCCTAACCCTAACCCTAACCCTAACCCTAACCCTAACCCTAACCCTAACCCTAACCCTAACCCTAACCCTAACCCAAACCCTAACCCTAACCCTAACCCTAACCCTAACCCTAACCCTAACCCTAACCCTAACCCTAACCCTAACCCTAACCCTAACCCTAACCCTAACCCTAACCCTAACCCTAACCCTAACCCTAACCCTAACCCTAACCCTAACCCTAACCCTAACCCTAACCCTAAACCCTAACCCTAACCCTAACCCTAACTAACCCTAACCCTAACCCTAACCCTAACCCTAACCCTAACCCTAACCCTAACCCTAACCCTAACCCTAACCCTAACCCTAACCCTAACCCTAACCCTAACCCTAACCCTAACCCTAACCCTAACCCTAACCCTAACCCTAACCCTAACCCTAACCCTAACCCTAACCCTAACCCTAACCCTAACCCTAACCCTAACCCTAACCCTAACCCTAACCCTAACCCTAACCCTAACCCTAACCCTAACCCTAACCCTAACCCTAACCCTAACCCTAACCCTAACCCTAACCCTAACCCTAACCCTAACCCTAACCCTAACCCTAACCCTAACCCTAACCCTAACCCTAACCCTAACCCTAACCCTAACCCTAACCCTAACCCTAACCCTAACCCTAACCCTAACCCTAACCCTAACCCTAACCCTAACCCTAACCCTAACCCTAACCCTAACCCTAACCCTAACCCTAACCCTAACCCTAACCCTAACCCTAACCCTAACCCTAACCCTAACCCTAACCCTAACCCTAACCCTAACCCTAACCCTAACCCTAACCCTAACCCTAACCCTAACCCTAACCCTAACCCTAACCCTAACCCTAACCCTAACCCTAACCCTAACCCTAACCCTAACCCTAACCCTAACCCTAACCCTAACCCTAACCCTAACCCTAACCCTAACCCTAACCCTAACCCTAACCCTAACCCTAACCCTAACCCTAACCCTAACCCTAACCCTAACCCTAACCCTAACCCTAACCCTAACCCTAACCCTAACCCTAACCCTAACCCTAACCCTAACCCTAACCCTAACCCTAACCCTAACCCTAACCCTAACCCTAACCCTAACCCTAACCCTAACCCTAACCCTAACCCTAACCCTAACCCTAACCCTAACCCTAACCCTAACCCTAACCCTAACCCTAACCCTAACCCTAACCCTAACCCTAACCCTAACCCTAACCCTAACCCTAACCCTAACCCTAACCCTAACCCTAACCCTAACCCTAACCCTAACCCTAACCCTAACCCTAACCCTAACCCTAACCCTAACCCTAACCCTAACCCTAACCCTAACCCTAACCCTAACCCTAACCCTAACCCTAACCCTAACCCTAACCCTAACCCTAACCCTAACCCTAACCCTAACCCTAACCCTAACCCTAACCCTAACCCTAACCCTAACCCTAACCCTAACCCTAACCCTAACCCTAACCCTAACCCTAACCCTAACCCTAACCCTAACCCTAACCCTAACCCTAACCCTAACCCTAACCCTAACCCTAACCCTAACCCTAAAACCCTAACCCTAACCCTAACCCTAACCCTAACCCTAACCCTAACCCTAACCCTAACCCTAACCCTAACCCTAACCCTAACCCTAACCCTAACCCTAACCCTAACCCTAACCCTAACCCTAACCCTAACCCTAACCCTAACCCTAACCCTAACCCTAACCCTAACCCTAACCCTAACCCTAACCCTAACCCTAACCCTAACCCTAACCCTAACCCTAACCCTAACCCTAACCCTAACCCTAACCCTAACCCTAACCCTAACCCTAACCCTAACCCTAACCCTAACCCTAACCCTAACCCTAACCCTAACCCAAACCCTAACCCTAACCCTAACCCTAACCCTAACCCTAACCCTAACCCTAACCCTAACCCTAACCCTAACCCTAACCCTAACCCTAACCCTAACCCTAACCCTAACCCTAACCCTAACCCTAACCCTAACCCTAACCCTAACCCTAACCCTAACCCTAACCCTAACCCTAACCCTAACCCTAACCCTAACCCTAACCCTAACCCTAACCCTAACCCTAACCCTAACCCTAACCCTAACCCTAACCCTAACCCTAACCCTAACCCTAACCCTAACCCTAACCCTAACCCTAACCCTAACCCTAACCCTAACCCTAACCCTAACCCTAACCCTAACCCTAACCCTAACCCTAACCCTAACCCTAACCCTAACCCTAACCCTAACCCTAACCCTAACCCTAACCCTAACCCTAACCCTAACCCTAACCCTAACCCTAACCCTAACCCTAACCCTAACCCTAACCCTAACCCTAACCCTAACCCTAACCCTAACCCTAACCCTAACCCTAACCCTAACCCTAACCCTAACCCTAACCCTAACCCTAACCCTAACCCTAACCCTAACCCTAACCCTAACCCTAACCCTAACCCTAACCCTAACCCTAACCCTAACCCTAACCCTAACCCTAACCCTAACCCTAACCCTAACCCTAACCCTAACCCTAACCCTAACCCTAACCCTAACCCTAACCCTAACCCTAACCCTAACCCTAACCCTAACCCTAACCCTAACCCTAACCCTAACCCTAACCCTAACCCTAACCCTAACCCTAACCCTAACCCTAACCCTAACCCTAACCCTAACCCTAACCCTAACCCTAACCCTAACCCTAAAACAAACACTATCCTTAACCTAACCCTAACCCTAACCCTAACCCTAACCCTAACTAACCCTAACCCTAACCCTAACCCTAACCCTAACCCTAACCCTAACCCTAACCCTAACCCTAACCCTAACCCTAACCCTAACCCTAACCCTAACCCTAACCCTAACCCTAACCCTAACCCTAACCCTAACCCTAACCCTAACCCTAACCCTAACCCTAACCCTAACCCTAACCCTAACCCTAACCCTAACCCTAACCCTAACCCTAACCCTAACCCTAACCCTAACCCTAACCCTAACCCTAACCCTAACCCTAACCCTAACCCTAACCCTAACCCTAACCCTAACCCTAACCCTAACCCTAACCCTAACCCTAACCCTAACCCTAACCCTAACCCTAACCCTAACCCTAACCCTAACCCTAACCCTAACCCTAACCCTAACCCTAACCCTAACCCTAACCCTAACCCTAACCCTAACCCTAACCCTAACCCTAACCCTAACCCTAACCCTAACCCTAACCCTAACCCTAACCCTAACCCTAACCCTAACCCTAACCCTAACCCTAACCCTAACCCTAACCCTAACCCTAACCCTAACCCTAACCCTAACCCTAACCCTAACCCTAACCCTAACCCTAACCCTAACCCTAACCCTAACCCTAACCCTAACCCTAACCCTAACCCTAACCCTAACCCTAACCCTAACCCTAACCCTAACCCTAACCCTAACCCTAACCCTAACCCTAACCCTAACCCTAACCCTAACCCTAACCCTAACCCTAACCCTAACCCTAACCCTAACCCTAACCCTAACCCTAACCCTAACCCTAACCCTAACCCTAACCCTAACCCTAACCCTAACCCTAACCCTAACCCTAACCCTAACCCTAACCCTAACCCTAACCCTAACCCTAACCCTAACCCTAACCCTAACCCTAACCCTAACCCTAACCCTAACCCTAACCCTAACCCTAACCCTAACCCTAACCCTAACCCTAACCCTAACCCTAACCCTAACCCTAACCCTAACCCTAACCCTAACCCTAACCCTAACCCTAACCCTAACCCTAACCCTAACCCTAACCCTAACCCTAACCCTAACCCTAACCCTAACCCTAACCCTAACCCTAACCCTAACCCTAACCCTAACCCTAACCCTAACCCTAACCCTAACCCTAACCCTAACCCTAACCCTAACCCTAACCCTAACCCTAACCCTAACCCTAACCCTAACCCTAACCCTAACCCTAACCCTAACCCTAACCCTAACCCTAACCCTAACCCTAACCCTAACCCTAACCCTAACCCTAACCCTAACCCTAACCCTAACCCTAACCCTAACCCTAACCCTAACCCTAACCCTAACCCTAACCCTAACCCTAACCCTAACCCTAACCCTAACCCTAACCCTAACCCTAACCCTAACCCTAACCCTAACCCTAACCCTAACCCTAACCCTAACCCTAACCCTAACCCTAACCCTAACCCTAACCCTAACCCTAACCCTAACCCTAACCCTAACCCTAACCCTAACCCTAACCCTAACCCTAACCCTAACCCTAACCCTAACCCTAACCCTAACCCTAACCCTAACCCTAACCCTAACCCTAACCCTAACCCTAACCCTAACCCTAACCCTAACCCTAACCCTAACCCTAACCCTAACCCTAACCCTAACCCTAACCCTAACCCTAACCCTAACCCTAACCCTAACCCTAACCCTAACCCTAACCCTAACCCTAACCGTAACCCTAACCCTAACCCTAACCCTAACCCTAACCCTAACCCTAACCCTAACCCTAACCCTAACCCTAACCCTAACCCTAACCCTAACCCTAACCCTAACCCTAACCCTAACCCTAACCCTAACCCTAACCCTAACCCTAACCCTAACCCTAACCCTAACCCTAACCCTAACCCTAACCCTAACCCTAACCCTAACCCTAACCCTAACCCTAACCCTAACCCTAACCCTAACCCTAACCCTAACCCTAACCCTAACCCTAACCCTAACCCTAACCCTAACCCTAACCCTAACCCTAACCCTAACCCTAACCCTAACCCTAACCCTAACCCTAACCCTAACCCTAACCCTAACCCTAACCCTAACCCTAACCCTAACCCTAACCCTAACCCTAACCCTAACCCTAACCCTAACCCTAACCCTAACCCTAACCCTAACCCTAACCCTAACCCTAACCCTAACCCTAACCCTAACCCTAACCCTAACCCTAACCCTAACCCTAACCCTAACCCTAACCCTAACCCTAACCCTAACCCTAACCCTAACCCTAACCCTAACCCTAACCCTAACCCTAACCCTAACCCTAACCCTAACCCTAACCCTAACCCTAACCCTAACCCTAACCCTAACCCTAACCCTAACCCTAACCCTAACCCTAACCCTAACCCTAACCCTAACCCTAACCCTAACCCTAACCCTAACCCTAACCCTAACCCTAACCCTAACCCTAACCCTAACCCTAACCCTAACCCTAACCCTAACCCTAACCCTAACCCTAACCCTAACCCTAACCCTAACCCTAACCCTAACCCTAACCCTAACCCTAACCCTAACCCTAACCCTAACCCTAACCCTAACCCTAACCCTAACCCTAACCCTAACCCTAACCCTAACCCTAACCCTAACCCTAACCCTAACCCTAACCCTAACCCTAACCCTAACCCTAACCCTAACCCTAACCCTAACCCTAACCCTAACCCTAACCCTAACCCTAACCCTAACCCTAACCCTAACCCTAACCCTAACCCTAACCCTAACCCTAACCCTAACCCTAACCCTAACCCTAACCCTAACCCTAACCCTAACCCTAACCCTAACCCTAACCCTAACCCTAACCCTAACCCTAACCCTAACCCTAACCCTAACCCTAACCCTAACCCTAACCCTAACCCTAACCCTAACCCTAACCCTAACCCTAACCCTAACCCTAACCCTAACCCTAACCCTAACCCTAACCCTAACCCTAACCCTAACCCTAACCCTAACCCTAACCCTAACCCTAACCCTAACCCTAACCCTAACCCTAACCCTAACCCTAACCCTAACCCTAACCCTAACCCTAACCCTAACCCTAACCCTAACCCTAACCCTAACCCTAACCCTAACCCTAACCCTAACCCTAACCCTAACCCTAACCCTAACCCTAACCCTAACCCTAACCCTAACCCTAACCCTAACCCTAACCCTAACCCTAACCCTAACCCTAACCCTAACCCTAACCCTAACCCTAACCCTAACCCTAACCCTAACCCTAACCCTAACCCTAACCCTAACCCTAACCCTAACCCTAACCCTAACCCTAACCCTAACCCTAACCCTAACCCTAACCCTAACCCTAACCCTAACCCTAACCCTAACCCTAACCCTAACCCTAACCCTAACCCTAACCCTAACCCTAACCCTAACCCTAACCCTAACCCTAACCCTAACCCTAACCCTAACCCTAACCCTAACCCTAACCCTAACCCTAACCCTAACCCTAACCCTAACCCTAACCCTAACCCTAACCCTAACCCTAACCCTAACCCTAACCCTAACCCTAACCCTAACCCTAACCCTAACCCTAACCCTAACCCTAACCCTAACCCTAACCCTAACCCTAACCCTAACCCTAACCCTAACCCTAACCCTAACCCTAACCCTAACCCTAACCCTAACCCTAACCCTAAACCCTAACCCTAACCCTAACCCTAACCCTAACCCTAACCCTAACCCTAACCCTAACCCTAACCCTAACCCTAACCCTAACCCTAACCCTAACCCTAACCCTAACCCTAACCCTAACCCTAACCCTAACCCTAACCCTAACCCTAACCCTAACCCTAACCCTAACCCTAACCCTAACCCTAACCCTAACCCTAACCCTAACCCTAACCCTAACCCTAACCCTAACCCTAACCCTAACCCTAACCCTAACCCTAACCCTAACCCTAACCCTAACCCTAACCCTAACCCTAACCCTAACCCTAACCCTAACCCTAACCCTAACCCTAACCCTAACCCTAACCCTAACCCTAACCCTAACCCTAACCCTAACCCTAACCCTAACCCTAACCCTAACCCTAACCCTAACCCTAACCCTAACCCTAACCCTAACCCTAACCCTAACCCTAACCCTAACCCTAACCCTAACCCTAACCCTAACCCTAACCCTAACCCTAACCCTAACCCTAACCCTAACCCTAACCCTAACCCTAACCCTAACCCTAACCCTAACCCTAACCCTAACCCTAACCCTAACCCTAACCCTAACCCTAACCCTAACCCTAACCCTAACCCTAACCCTAACCCTAACCCTAACCCTAACCCTAACCCTAACCCTAACCCTAACCCTAACCCTAACCCTAACCCTAACCCTAACCCTAACCCTAACCCTAACCCTAACCCTAACCCTAACCCTAACCCTAACCCTAACCCTAACCCTAACCCTAACCCTAACCCTAACCCTAACCCTAACCCTAACCCTAACCCTAACCCTAACCCTAACCCTAACCCTAACCCTAACCCTAACCCTAACCCTAACCCTAACCCTAACCCTAACCCTAACCCTAACCCTAACCCTAACCCTAACCCTAACCCTAACCCTAACCCTAACCCTAACCCTAACCCTAACCCTAACCCTAACCCTAACCCTAACCCTAACCCTAACCCTAACCCTAACCCTAACCCTAACCCTAACCCTAACCCTAACCCTAACCCTAACCCTAACCCTAACCCTAACCCTAACCCTAACCCTAACCCTAACCCTAACCCTAACCCTAACCCTAACCCTAACCCTAACCCTAACCCTAACCCTAACCCTAACCCTAACCCTAACCCTAACCCTAACCCTAACCCTAACCCTAACCCTAACCCTAACCCTAACCCTAACCCTAACCCTAACCCTAACCCTAACCCTAACCCTAACCCTAACCCTAACCCTAACCCTAACCCTAACCCTAACCCTAACCCTAACCCTAACCCTAACCCTAACCCTAACCCTAACCCTAACCCTAACCCTAACCCTAACCCTAACCCTAACCCTAACCCTAACCCTAACCCTAACCCTAACCCTAACCCTAACCCTAACCCTAACCCTAACCCTAACCCTAACCCTAACCCTAACCCTAACCCTAACCCTAACCCTAACCCTAACCCTAACCCTAACCCTAACCCTAACCCTAACCCTAACCCTAACCCTAACCCTAACCCTAACCCTAACCCTAACCCTAACCCTAACCCTAACCCTAACCCTAACCCTAACCCTAACCCTAACCCTAACCCTAACCCTAACCCTAACCCTAACCCTAACCCTAACCCTAACCCTAACCCTAACCCTAACCCTAACCCTAACCCTAACCCTAACCCTAACCCTAACCCTAACCCTAACCCTAACCCTAACCCTAACCCTAACCCTAACCCTAACCCTAACCCTAACCCTAACCCTAACCCTAACCCTAACCCTAACCCTAACCCTAACCCTAACCCTAACCCTAACCCTAACCCTAACCCTAACCCTAACCCTAACCCTAACCCTAACCCTAACCCTAACCCTAACCCTAACCCTAACCCTAACCCTAACCCTAACCCTAACCCTAACCCTAACCCTAACCCTAACCCTAACCCTAACCCTAACCCTAACCCTAACCCTAACCCTAACCCTAACCCTAACCCTAACCCTAACCCTAACCCTAACCCTAACCCTAACCCTAACCCTAACCCTAACCCTAACCCTAACCCTAACCCTAACCCTAACCCTAACCCTAACCCTAACCCTAACCCTAACCCTAACCCTAACCCTAACCCTAACCCTAACCCTAACCCTAACCCTAACCCTAACCCTAACCCTAACCCTAACCCTAACCCTAACCCTAACCCTAACCCTAACCCTAACCCTAACCCTAACCCTAACCCTAACCCTAACCCTAACCCTAACCCTAACCCTAACCCTAACCCTAACCCTAACCCTAACCCTAACCCTAACCCTAACCCTAACCCTAACCCTAACCCTAACCCTAACCCTAACCCTAACCCTAACCCTAACCCTAACCCTAACCCTAACCCTAACCCTAACCCTAACCCTAACCCTAACCCTAACCCTAACCCTAACCCTAACCCTAACCCTAACCCTAACCCTAACCCTAACCCTAACCCTAACCCTAACCCTAACCCTAACCCTAACCCTAACCCTAACCCTAACCCTAACCCTAACCCTAACCCTAACCCTAACCCTAACCCTAACCCTAACCCTAACCCTAACCCTAACCCTAACCCTAACCCTAACCCTAACCCTAACCCTAACCCTAACCCTAACCCTAACCCTAACCCTAACCCTAACCCTAACCCTAACCCTAACCCTAACCCTAACCCTAACCCTAACCCTAACCCTAACCCTAACCCTAACCCTAACCCTAACCCTAACCCTAACCCTAACCCTAACCCTAACCCTAACCCTAACCCTAACCCTAACCCTAACCCTAACCCTAACCCTAACCCTAACCCTAACCCTAACCCTAACCCTAACCCTAACCCTAACCCTAACCCTAACCCTAACCCTAACCCTAACCCTAACCCTAACCCTAACCCTAACCCTAACCCTAACCCTAACCCTAACCCTAACCCTAACCCTAACCCTAACCCTAACCCTAACCCTAACCCTAACCCTAACCCTAACCCTAACCCTAACCCTAACCCTAACCCTAACCCTAACCCTAACCCTAACCCTAACCCTAACCCTAACCCTAACCCTAACCCTAACCCTAACCCTAAC
>NW_026868440.1:35000-44539 GCF_020745735.1 Hemiscyllium ocellatum | reverse complement strand
GTGTCGTGGAACAGAGGGACCTTGGAGTTCAGGGTGCAGTGTTCTCCGAAAGTGGAGTCCCCGGTAGACAGGGCAGGGAAGAAGGTGTTTGGCACACTGGCCTCATCAGTCAGGGCACTGAGCATCGAAGTTAGGAAGTTTGGTTGCAGTTGGACAGGACGTTGGTGAGGCCGCACTTGGAGTAGTGTGTTCCGTTTTGGTCACCCAGGAAGGATGGGTGTTTCCGGGACTCAACGGTCTGAGTTATCGGGACAGGTTGGATAAGCCGGGACATCTTCCTTTAGACTGGAGGAGACTGAAGGGGATTTTACAGAGGTGTATCAGGTCAGGGGAGCATGTTAGGTTGAACGCACTCAATCTTTTCTCCCCAGGGTTGGGGAATCGGGGACTAGAAGGCATCAGTGTAAGGGGAAAGGATTAAAGGAACCTGGGTGGGGGCATCGTCTTTACACAGAGGGTGGTACGCATATGGAATGAGCTGCCAGCGGAAGTGTTTGAGGCGGGTACCTTAACATTTAAAAGGCATTTGGGCAAATACATGGACAGGAAAAGTTTAGAAGGATATGGGCCAAGTGCAGGGAAATGGGGTGTGAGCGTGGCACGGACCGGTTTGGGCTGAAGGGCCTGTCTCTGTGCCGGGAGTATCAAAGGAGTCATGGCTGTCCTCCTGCCATCAGGTTGGCGTTGGGACCCTGGCCCTCAAATATACTTCACTCCCAGAGGACGTGTCTGAGCTAGCCTGGGGAGCGCGATGGAACGGTTCATCCTCATTGACCCAAGGCCTTGTTGGCGTAAGCACCGTTTCCCGGGGCGGCCCAGACTGATGTCACTGCGGCTCCATTTCCTCCAACCACCACGGGGGCCTTGGCACCCACTGAGCACCGGGTCATGTGACAGGAAGGGCAGTTTGGCACATCTGCAGAACCCGTTCGTTCCCCACCACCCTGACCACGAGGACCCCTGTGCTTGGAGATCTTCATCACCCTCCCCTGCCTCCCCCAGTTTCGGGCAAGACCAACGTGAAAGGCCCCAAGCAAACGGGTGGGTCTTGAGTTGCCTGAGCAAGACATCCAATTCCTGAAAAATGAGGGTCGGCCAACAGGGTCTTCCCATGTACGCTATAGCCAGATCCATGAAGGGCCGGGATCTGGGGGAGGGTCCGGCTGTCCAGTCCACAGGAGTGTTTGATGGGACAGTGTACAGGGAGCTTTACTCTGTATCTAACCCCGTGCTGTTCCTGTCCTGGGAGTGTTTGATGGGGACAGTGTAGAGGGAGCTTTACTCTGTATCTAACCCCGTGCTGTTCCTGCCCTGGGAGTGTTTGATGGGGACAGTGTACAGGGAGCTTTACTCTGTATCTAACCCGTGCTGTTCCTGTCCTGGGAGTGTTTGATGGGGACAGTGTAGAGGGAGCTTTACTCTGTATCTAACCCCATGCTGTCCCTGTCCTGGGAGTGTTTGATGGGGACAGTGTAGAGAGAGCTTTACTCTGTATCTAACCCCGTGCTGTCCCTGTCCTGGGAGGGTTTGATGGGGACAGTGTAGAGGGAGTTTCGGCCTGTTTGGTGTGTTCGATACTGAAGAAACCAATTGAATGTGTGTGAGGGAAAGAGAGAGAGAGAGAGAGACGCTCGTGACTTTATCATGGCCTCTTGCATGACCTTCGAATTCCCAAAGTGCTTTGCAGCCAGTGAAGTGCGTTGGTGGATCTACCGCCAGTGTGACCCACAGCGGGGGCCAGAGACCGTTGGGCACAGAAGACTCTGCCCAGCCATGTCGCTGAGGGGCAGGGCTGAGTCCCTGGGTAACTGGGAGACCCCGGTGAAACTGTGCCGGTTGGCAGGGACTGCCTGGTGGTCAGATTCAGGCCAGATGAGAGTGAAACAACTCGGGTAAGTTGAGCTGTGTATGCTGAGGGAGAGGAAAGGGTCTGCCTTTCACCCTGGGCCACTTTGAGGGAGTTTCCCTTCCGGGCATAAACAGGAGAATAAATACCCCACTCCGTGAGGTGGCTCAGGCAGCTCAGCACCAGCTGTTGGAGGTGGGGGCTCACTCTTCAGCAGCTAGCACCCTTTCGGAGTCGGCAGCATTCCCGACTGGTCCCCCGGGATTTCGTCATCCCGACGCCTCCCTGACGGACAGGATTGTTCCACCACACACACAGAGCTTTCCCAAGGCCGCACTATCACAAGGAGGTCAGCCTTGTGGAAAACACGGAATTCTGCATTCCTTCTGGGAAGGGGCACAGCTCCGATAAGATGCTGACACTAGGAAGGGGTTACGTGAGCTGGTGTCTGAGTGAAACGGGGCTGGCTGTGTGGAATAAAAGGTCAGCAGGAACAGTATTCCACCAGAAGTGTGTGTGAGTGTGAGTGCGTGTGAATGTGTGTGTCTGTGTGTGTCTGTTGTGTGTGAGTGTGTGAGTGTGAGAGAGAGAGAGAGAGTGTGTGCGAGTGTCTGTGTGTGTGTGAGTGCCTGTCTGTGTGTGTGAGTGTGTGTGTGTGTGAGTGTGTATGTCTGTGTGTGTGAGTGAGAGAGAGTGTGTGTGTGTGTGTGTGAGTGGCTGTGTGTGTGAGTGTGCATGTGTGTGTGCACGAGTGTGTGGCTGTGTGTGTGTGTGAGAGTGTGTGTGTGAGTGTGTGTCTGTGTGTGTGTGTGTGTGTCTGTGTGTGTGTGAGTGTGAGTGTGTGTGTGAGAGTGTGTATGAGTGTGCGAGTGTGAGTGTGTGTATGTTTGTGTGTCTGTGTTGGTGTATGTGTATGTGTGTGAGTGTGTTTGTGTGCGTGAGTGTGTGACTGTGTGTGTGAGAGAGAGAGTGTGCGTGAGCGAGAGTGTGTGTGTGTCTGTGTGGGTGAGTGTGTGTGTGTGTGTCTGTGTGCATGAGAGAGAGAGAGAGTGTGTGTGTGTCTGTGTGTGTGTGTGCATGAGAGAGAGAGTGTGTGTGCATGAGAGAAAGTGTGTGTGTGTCTGTGTTGTCTGTATGTGTGTGTGCACGAGAGAGTGTGTGTGTGCGTGTGCGTGTGTGCATGTGAGTGTCTGTCTGTGCATGTGTTTGCGTCTGGTCCAGTGTTTGGAACAAAGTTAGCCAAATAGACCTCATGGAATATGAGTTCCCTGATTGGGACTGGTAATCTGGTCCAATCAGGGAGCCCTGGCTGACAGATATAAGCAGGAGTGTGTCAGGGTCTGTTCGTATTGAGAGATGGCTCTGAGGGAGCTGGGTCAGTCTCTTATACTGTGCACATGTAAATAAAGAGTGACCTGATGCCTGGATATCAGCGTCTGTGCAGTTATTTCAGTGGTGATGAGGGAGGGATTAATGATATAACCATGCGAAAGCTGAAGCCCAACTCGATTTCAAACAGGGACTACAACTGGCCTTGACATCGGAAAATGGGGGAATTATGAGTTACTGGGCATCCCGACAGAAGTGGACACCCTCACTGGTCTGACTGAGTTTGGGGGTAACATGATGAGTGAAGGCAATGACACAGCCTCACTCAGCGCACATCCTGGACAGAGGGGGACTCTGGGTCAGCCCACAGCAAAACACCAAAGCAAAGCAAAGCCAAACCTCAGCCAATGGGCTACCGTTTTCTTCAGGATCCGGGCCAGGAGGCTGTTGGAGCTGCTGTAGGCCATGCGGAGCTGAGACAGTGAAAGAGTCCCACTAGACCTGAATTGGGTAAAGAACTCACACACCAGTTATCCAAGAGAGAGTGCACACCCTGGCAGGCCCAGCTACATCGCTTAGCAACCTCCAACTCAGAACCAATCAAAATAAGCGTCTGGTTAAATGGTCACCCGGTTCTAATGGAGGTCGGGACCAGTGCAGCTGTGACTGGATCGCAGAACCAGTCTTTCACAAAATTCCCTCTGGACTCCAACCCTTATGTTTGTGTGAGACCTCGGGAGCCATTACAGATGAAGGGGACAATTTGGTTCCAGTCTCTAAGGAGAAGCAGCTTGTTCAGTTCCCACTGATTGTAGTAAAAGGCCCCAGGTCCAGGCTGGATGGGACAAAGTCGGTTGAGAAAGATTCACTCTGATTGGCTCAACATCTTTCACTTAGAAAATGGCTGCCTGAGTGAACTAAAATCTCTGCGAGTTTTTCAGGAAGGCCTGGGGACTATCAGAGGAGCCAAGGGCAGCTTGTGCTGTTGACCAGGAAGCAATTTCCCGATCCTGCAAGGCTCTGCCCAGTGCCCCGTGCCTTATGGGCAAAAGTAGAGGCAGAAATCGGAGGCTGGAATAATCAAAACCAGGCCGGTCTGTGGATTGGGCAGCACCGGTCATACTGATTGTGAAACCTGATGGGTCAGTTCGCCTTTGTGGGGATTTTAAGTGAACACTAAACTGTTTCTTGTGGCTGGATAAATACCCAATCCCTCACACAGAGGATTATACCCAAAGCTGGGGACTATCCCTGACCAAGCTGAACATGAGTCACGTGTACCTGGGGTTCGATGAGGATTCCCTGAAGTATGCTATCATTAATACCCATGAGGGTTTGTACCAGTACATGAGACTGCCAACTGGGGTATCATCAGCCTATGCTATTTTCCAGTGGTCAGTGAAGAATATTTTACAAGGTCTACCCCAGGTCACCATTTATATGCTAATAACCGGGAAGACCAATAAGGAGCACTGAGAGAACTTGGATGTAGTCCTTAGATGTTTCTCCAAGGTAGGTGTATACCTCAGGAGGGGTAAGCGTGTGTTCCAGGCACCCAAGTGACCGACCTGGGCTACAGTCAGCAGGAACAGTCTATACCCATTCACAGATAAAGTGAGGGTGATCAAGGGTGCCCTAGATCCCATGTAAGGACCAGAGATTGGGTTTATCCTTGGATTGGAGAATTATGATGGAAAGGTCATCAGTAATCTGGCCTCCACTCTGACACCCAGACATCCGCTATTGAATAAAGGGTTATCCTTGGGAATGGTCTTGTCGCTAAGATGTGGCCTTCAGGGGCGTGACACAGCAGCGATCATCAGCCAAGGGTTGGGCCGCGATGCTCCGAAGCGAGACCTGGTGATTACATGCGATGCTTCCCTGTACAGCACAGGGAGCACAGTGACTGGGTACAGAAACACTCCTTCAGAGATCACAGTGACTGGGTACAGAAACACTCCTTCAGGGAGCACAGTGACTGGGGACAGAAACACTACTTCAGGGAGCACAGTGACTGGGTACAAAAACACTCCTTCAGAGAGCACAGTGACTGGGTACAGAAACACTCCTTCAGGGAGCACAGTGACTGGGTACAGAAACACTCCTTCAGGGAGCACAGTGACTGGGTACAGAAACACTCCTTCAGAGATCACAGTGACTGGGTACAGAAACACTCCTTCAGGGACCACAGTGGCTGGGTACAGAAACACTCCTTCAGAGAGCACAGTGACAGGGTACAGAAACACTCCTTCAGAGAGCACAGTGACTGGGTACAGAAACACTCCTTCAGGGAGCACAGTGACTGGGTACAGAAACACTCCTTCAGAGATCACAGTGACTGGGTACAGAAACACTCCTTCAGAGATCACAGTGACTGGGTACAGAAAACACTCCTTCAGGGAGCACAGTGACTGGGTACAGAAACACTCCTTCAGAGATCACAGTGACTGGGGACAGAAACACTCCTTCAGGGAGCACAGTGACTGGGTACAGAAACACTCCTTCAGGGAGCACAGTGACTGAGTTGAAGTAGCAACAGGCTGCAGTGATGAGAGTGAGGGAGGCCAACATAGTTATTTTCCTTACCCGAGCAGTGTAACAGCTGTGTGTGCTGAACCAGTATCTGAATATAAAATAAATCAGATTCATATAAGAGTCTGAATGGGCACGCAGCCAGAGATGCAGTACCCTTGCTGTTAATTAGCAACTCATTATACACACTGCTATAGCCAATATTAATTAAGTTTATTGGGAGTCACAGGATAGCAACAAAGTTGAAAACTGTATCATTTTCACTGCTTTTAATTAAACAAGCCAGGCAAGTAATTATCCACTAATTAGTGGGAGAAAAATGGAGAGTGGATTTATGATATAGACTGCTTTTCTTTTGGAAGTGTTGACTGTGCTCTGTGTTTGCATTTCCCATCTCAGGGTTACAATCCTGCCTTTCGTGACAACCCTTCGTGTTCTCTAACCCCACCTTCAAAACTCCAACCCCCTGAGCGTTGCTGCAGGTTGTTTGTGGGCTGCTGGGGTTGGGGGGTGGGTGGGGGGTGTGGGGAGGAGGTGGTGGGATTCTGCGGAGAGAGAGAGAGAGAGAGAGAGAGTGATATTCAGAGTTAGTGTTTCCAGCCCTCTTGTCCTTCCCCAAAACCTGTTTCTGTGACTGACTCTTGCACCTGCCAATGGTTCGCCGACCGTCCAACACTGCATTCTGCTGGCTGCCAGTCACATCCCATGGGCCTCCTTGCTTATTGAACCTACTGGGTTGGGGGGGTAGGGGTGGAACTTAACGACACAGTCCGATCCCATTACCATATCAATTCAAGTAGCTTTTGCAAGGAATTACTGTTGCACACAGAACATAGGACTTCGAACTTAGAACATAGAACATAAAAACATGGAACATGGAACATAAAACATGGAACATGGAACATGAACCATGAAATATGAAACATAAAACATGGAACACAGAACATAAAACATGGAACATAAAACACGGAACATGGAACATAAAACATGGAATATGGAACATAAAACATGGAACATGAAACATAAAACACGGAACATGGAACATAAAACATGGAACATGGAACATTAAACACGGAATATGGAACATAAAACACGGAACATGGAACATAAAACATGGAACATAAAACACGGAACATGGAACATTAAACACGGAATATGGAACATAAACCATGGAATATGGAACATAAAACATGGAACATGGAGCATGAAACATGGAACATGGAACATGGAACGTAAAACACGGAACATGGAACATAAAACACAGAACATGGAACATGGAATATGGATATGAAACATGGAATATAAAACATAGAACATAGAACATAAAACATAACACGGAACAGGGAACATAAAACAGAGAAGAGAGAACATGGAACATGGAACATTAAACATAAAACATGGAACATGGAATATGGAACATAGAACATGGAACATGGAACATAGAACATGGAACATAGAGCCTAGAATTTAAAACATGGAACAGTACAGCACAGACTCGGGCCCTTCTGCTCACCATGTGGTGCTGAGCAGAATGCCAAATTAACCAAATCCCTTCTCGGCCCTTTGTTCATATCCCTCCAGTCCTTGCGGATGCATGTGCTTGTCCAAAAGCCCGTTAAATGCCCCTATCATATTTGCTTCCACCACCCCACCCTGGCAGCACGCTCCAGACTCCTACCTCCTCCGTGCAAAAAATGTGCCGCTCACATCCCTTTGGAACTTTGCCCCTCTCCCCATAAAGGCGTGTGCCCGCCCCCGACCCCCACCACCTGAGTATGAGATATCTCAGCCCTGGGAAACAGATTCTGACTGGCAACCCTATCGGTATATCTGATCATTTCACTGACTTCTATCAGGCCTCCACTCAGCCTCCACCGTTCCAGGGAAAACAACCCGAGATTTTCTAGCCTAGCCTTTGGGTTGATGGCCTTTAATCCCGACAGCATCCTGGGAAACCTCCTGTGCACCCTCTCCAAACCCCGCACCCCCTTCCTGTAATGTGGCGAGAATGTTGGCGTCTGGATGAGGACCGTCATACAATGGGATATCAGGGCGGAGATGGGCTGGGTCAGCTCATCAACTGAGCTCTGACATTCAGTGAGGTATCAGGCTGATCTGACAATCCCCCACAACTGGGGGAAGTATGCCGCATGGTCTGTTTCCGTGCTGTTGACTTCAAAGTCCACATTCCTGCTTTGTCCCCAGAACCTTCGCCCCCCCCCCCCGCCCCCAGCTGATTAAACATCCATCACATCCTTGAATACACCTAACGACCCAGTCTGGACAGCCGTCTGTGGTAAAGAATTGTGTAGATTCCCTGTCTATCCACCTCTGAGGGAGTTTGGTTCAGTGTTGGTTCCAGTCAGCTCCTACAGTCCGTCTCCAGAGCGCCCTTCCTCCTTCACATCCTCACACACTCCAACAGTTGCACCTGGACCTGCTCCAGTTTCCATTCTCAATATGGTGCCTTTACTTCTCCCCACTGGCCCCTGGGTACGGGCTATGCTGCCCAACGTCCCAATCAAATCGGTACATCGCCTTTGCACTGGGCAAAGTGTCCTCGAACCCTTTGTGTTCAGGGATGTGCAGGTTAGGGTGGATTGGCCGTGCTACATTATCCCATAGTGTTCAGGGATGTGTAGGTTTGGGTGGATTGGCCGTGCTAAATTGCCCCATAGTGTTCAGGGATGTGTAGGTTAGGGTGGATTGGCCGTGCTAAATTGTCCCATAGTGTTCAGGGATGTGTAGGTTAGGGTGGATGGGCCGTGCTAAATTGCCCCCATAGTGTTCAGGGGTGTGTAGGTTAGGGTGGATTGGCCACGCTAAATTGTCTCATAGTGTTCACGGATGTGTAGATTAGGGTGGATTGGCCGTGCTAAATTGTCCCATAGTGTTCAGGGATGTGCAGGTTAGGATGGATTGGCCATGCTAAATTGCGTTATAGGGTTCAGGGATGTGTTGGTTGGGGTGGATTGGCCATGCTAAATTGCCCCATAGTGTTCAGGGGTGTGTAGGTTAGGGTGGATTGGCCATGCTACATTGTCCCATAGTGTTCAGGGATGTGTAGGTTAGGGTGGATTGGCCATGCTAAATTGCCCCATAGTGTTCAGGATGTGTAGGTTAGGGTGGATTGGCCGTGCTAAATTGTCCCATAGTGTTCACGGATGTGTAGATTAGGGTGGATTGGCCGTGCTAAATTGTCCCATAGTGTTCAGGGATGTGTAGGTTAGGGTGGATTGGCCATGCTACATTGTCCCATAGTGTTCAGGGATGTGTACGTTAGGGTGGATTGGCCATGCTAAATTGCCCCATAGTGTTCAGGGATGTGTAGGTTAGGGTGGATTGGCCATGCTAAATTGTCCCATAGTGTTCAGGGATGTGTAGGTTAGGGTGGATTGGCCGTGCTACATTGTCCCATAGTGTTCAGGGATGTGTAGGTTAGGGTGGATTGGCCAGGCTAAATTGTCCCATAGTGTTCAGGGATGTGTAGGTTAGGGTGGATTGGCCATGCTAAATTGTCCCATAGTGTTCAGGGATGTGTAGGTTAGGGTGGATTGGTCATGCTACATTGTCCCATAGTGTTCAGGGATGTGTAGGTTAGGGTGGATTGGCCATGCTAAATTACCCCATAGTGTTCAGGGATGTGTAGGTTAGGGTGGATTGGCCATGCTAAATTGCCCCATAGTGTTCAGGGATGTGTAGGTTAGGGTGGATTGGCCGTGTTAAGTTACCCATAGCGTTCAGGGATGTAAAGGTTAGGGTGCATTGACTGTGCCAAATTGTCCCATAGTGTTCAGGGATGTGTAGGTTAGGGTGGATTGGCCATCCTAAA
>NW_026868440.1:0-30000 GCF_020745735.1 Hemiscyllium ocellatum | reverse complement strand
CTGCCTGCTGACGTCCCATTGGCCTGCCTTCAGTTCAGTTGTATCCTTCCTCAGTTGTATTCCAGAGAGGTCTCCCTGAGGCCCCATTACTAGGCTATCATCGCAAATGAGCAGGGGCTGAGGGGGTTAATTCATGGCTGAGTAAGTAGTGATTAAATATTTACCACACAGGATGCTTGAGTAATGGAATGTGCAGTGGGACTTGGTCTGTGTGCTGGTGTCTGTGTGAATATATGTTTGTCTCTGCTGTATTTTTTACTTGGGGTGTGTCTGTGTTTAAGTGGAGGCAGCTGTGTGTGTCTGTGTGTGTATATGCAGGAGGATATGGCTCCTCAGTGTGTGTGTTTGTATGTGAATGGTTTTGTGTAAACCTGACTCTGTGTGTGTCTGTGTTTGTATGTGTCTGTCTGTTTCTCACTCTGTGTGTGTGTCTCACTGCGTCTTTGTGTCTCTCCCTGTGCCTATCGCTGAGTGTGTGGGTGTGTGTGTGTCTGTGCATGTACATGTGTATGTCAGTCTGTCTGTCTCTACCTCTGTGTGTGTCTCACTGTGTCTTTGTGTCTGTGTGTGTGTGTGTTTGTCTCTGTGCCTGTGGGTGTATCTGTCTTGGTGCCTGTGTGTCTGTACATGCCTATCTGTGTATGTCTGTGTCTTCTGTCTGTCTCTGTGCCTATGTGTGTGTCTCTCTGTGCCTGTCAGTGTGTGTATATCTCTGTCTCTGTGCTTCTCTGTCTGTGTGTGGGTGTGGCATGTGTGTGGTGGGGGTGTTTGTATCTCTGTATGTTTATATGTGGGGGTATCTTTCTGCATGTGTATGTACATGTGTGTATATGTATGTTTATGTGTGTGTGTGTGTGTGTGTGGAGGCGTTGCACAGCCTGGCTGAACTCTGACACCTAGTGGCTTTCATTTTCATGTGGTTAATCCCATGACATCACCCTGTACCAATAAGGAAGAGCTAGGCAAGGCCAATGTGGGCCCAATTCTCAGTCTCGCGCTCTCTCTCTCTCTCTCTGTCTGGCTGCCTCTCTCGTTTTTACCTCGACCTCTTCCTGTTCCACTCAGCATTCTCGCTCTGTGTTTCACTGCACCGCTCCCTCCCTCACTCCCTCTATCCATCGGCAGTTCCCACTCGGGGAGAGGTTTGATCAGAAATCAGCGACGTGTCCATTTTTCGGAGAGGGCTTCTTTTTGCTGTTTCCCACGCTGGTCCCTGAGACCTGCCTGCTGCCTGTGAGCCACTCCCCGAGAGCACCCCCGCACTCTGTACCTTCCCTCTCACCAGGGACAGAAATATGGCCCAGGCCTGGAGCTCCCAGCATTCCTTGCTGTGCTGCCATTTTGCTTTAACGCCCGGCTATCGCCAACCACGAGAAAAGATTCCAAATGGTTGGAAATGTTCAGCAGCATTAAAAGTGAAGTAAAAGGGAAAAAAAATGGAACAAAGACAGGCCGCTTTTCCCTCTGGGACCACGCTGTGTCCTTTTCCCTTTGGAGCAGCAACACATTGGCAGACATTTGCGTGGTCTCAGCGCCGGTGGTTCTCACTGGAAACGGGCATTAGTTAGGCCCCGTCTCTGCGCGTGACACCCGGCGTATCCACTCCCTGATGTTGCTCCGGCTCTAAGTCCCCACGTTCCTACTTGGGAGGACTGGTCTCACTCTCCTGATTGGGCAGGGTCCATCAGACCCTGTCTCTGCCCGCTCGCCCTGGCGCAGGGCAGGGGATACCCAGATTGCGCGGGTAGCGGGCTTCATTGGGCGGCTACCCCCTTGATGGTTTAGCGTCATCCTCCACCGGGCCTCCAGTGAGAGTGAGTCGACATGGACTTCTGACCCAGGCATCTTATTCCAACGAACTTTAATGTTGAGTACACCCCCTCTCCCCCCAATTTCCCTCCACCAACCCTTGCACACCCACTGACCCCTCTGCATCCCAGAATGCTGCTCCCAAACCACACAATGGTTTCCCCCACCTCCCACTGGCTCCAAAACCAGCTTCCCCTCGGCCTCCATGGAGCTGACACCCAGCGGTTGACATCAGGCACCTCGGGAGTTGTCGCCGTTCTGGTTTCCACGCGGTGGGGGGGGGGATTAGCAAACTGCGTCCAGGTGAGATGGGACACACAGGTGGACGCAGCAAGGCCTCCCACTGTCCTGTCCACCCGCGGGCTTCCCATCCAACCACGTAGGACGAGATTCTGATTTTTACCTCATGAAAGCGGGAGTTCTCGTTTCTGCCTCTCTGTCTCCCTCCCCCTTCCCCAGACCCCCACCTAACCGCTTTCCCAGCGGACCCACCCAGGCTGGGATGATGCTATCCTCTGTCCTTTCCCCCAGGTTGTAGGAGGGTCCGAAGGGGCTCATGCTCAGGCAGGTACGAACCCCTACTCTCCAATACGGCGAAGTCATGGGGGACCCATGAAGATCAGGAGCGAGAGTGTGGGGCTGGAGAAGCACAGCAGGGTCAGGCAGCATCGAGGAGCAGGAGAATCGACGTTCTGGGCACAAGCTCTTCATTAGGAAACAACAGCGTTGGATGTTAAACGGGGAACACAACACCAGGGCTTCATATTCCCAGGAAACGTCCATGGTACCAGTGGAATTGGACTGAGATATCGCTCTGTCACAAACCGCGAGTTCGGTCAGCGTGAATTGGCCACAACATGGTTCACGAATTGTGGATGTTGTTTGGATAGCACAAACTTTCTATTGTGGTGGTTGTGGTGGTTTCCTATTAGTGATCTTCAACAGAGGGATTTCTATCACGCGATTTTACACAGTGTAAGGTCAGAGAGGAGCACAGCTACCGTGTTATAGCAGAACAACCCATACTTGCTACAATGTGACAAGTTACCCCTCATGGAAAACCAAGGGGCACAGTGGCTCAGTGGTTAGTACTTCTGTCTCACAGGGACCCGGGTTTGATTCCAGCCTTGGGCGACTGTCTGTGTGGAGTTTGCACTTTTCTCCTGTGTCTGCATGGGTTTCCACCGAGTGCTCCGGTTTCCTCCCACAGTCCGAAGAGTTTTCTGATTTCGGGTGGATTGGCCATGTTAAATTGCCCGTAGTGTTAGGGGTGAATACTGGGGAGGGGAAAGGCTCGGGGAGGGGTTACTATTCAGAGGGTCGGTGTGGACACGTTGGGGCCGAAGGGCCTGTTTCCACACCGTTGGGGTTCTATAATTCTATGGAAACAAGAGTCTCTCTATCTCTATTGAGGAGCCAGTATCAGGATGGGATGAGAGGTCACTGGGCTCGAAATGTGAATTCTGCTTTCTCTGTAGAGACGCAGCCAGTCGGGAGAGTACATCCTCATCGTTCTACCCAAGTGACATCTCACGCCTCAGCAGCTCATACGGTGCAGACAAGGAACTCGGGGAATATCATAACCTTCTGGGGATCAGGAAAGTAGTGGAGGCTGTGCCCACTCCCCATCGTACCAGCAATACCACCTGGTCAGAAGGTCATATTGGCACCAGCCAAGAGGATGAGGGCATGAATCATGGGAATGGTGCTCACAGTCCAGACATGTGCAGGTTACGGTGGATTGGCCGTGCTAAATTGTCCCATAGTGTTCAGGGATGTGTAGGTTAGGGTGGGTTGGCCGTGCTAAATTGTCCCATAGTGTTCAGGGATGTGTAGGTTAGGGTGGGTTGGCCGTGCTAAATTGTCCCATAGTGTTCAGGGATGTGTAGGTTAGGGTGGATTGGCCGTGCTAAATTGTCCCATAGTGTTCAGGGATGTGTAGTTTAGGGTGGATTGGCCGTGCTAAATTGTCCCATAGTGTTCAGGGATGTGTAGGTTAGGGTGGATTGGCCGTGCTAAATTATCCCATAGTGTTCAGGGATGTGTAGGTTAGGGTGGAGTGGTCGTGCTAAATTGTCCCATAGTGTTCAGGGATGTGTAGGTTTGGGTGGATTGGCCGTGCTAAATTGTCCCATAGTGTTCAGGGATGTGTCGGTTAGGGTGGATTGGCCGTGCTAAATTATCCCATAGTGTTCAGGGATGTGTAGGTTTGGGTGGATTGGCCGTGCTAAATTGTCACATAGTGTTCAGAGATGTGTAGGTTAGGGTGGATTGGCCGTGCTAAATTGTCCCATAGTGTTCAGGGGTGTGTAGGTTAGGGTGGATTGGCCGTGCTAAATTGTCCCGTAGTGTTCAGGGACGTGAAGGTTAAGGTGGATTGGCCGTGCTAAATTGTCCCACAGTGTTCAGGGTTGTGTAGGTTAGGGTGGATTGGCATGCTAAATTGTCCCATAGTGTTCAGGGATGTGCAGGTTAGGGTGGATTGGCCGTTCTAAATTGTCCCATAGTGTTCAGGGATGTGTAGGTTAGGGTGGATTGGCAGTGCTAAATTGTCCCATAGTGTTCAGGGATGTGTAGGTTAGGGTGGATTGGCCAGGCTAAATTGTCCCATAGTGTGCAGGGATGTGTAGGTTAAGGTGAATTGGCCATGTTAAATTGCCCCATAGTGTTCAGGGATGTGTAGGTTAGGGTGGATTGGCCGTGTTAAATTGTCCCATAGTGTTCAGGGATGTGTAGGTTTGGGTGGATTGGCCGTGCTAAATTTTCCCATAGTGTTCAGAGATGTGTCGGTTAGGGTGGATTGGCCATGCTAAATTGTCCCATAGTGTTCAGGGATGTGCAGGTTAGGGTGGATTGGCCGTGCTAAATTGTCCCATAGTGTTCAGGGACATGTAGGTTAGGGTGGATTGGCCATGCTAAATTGTCCCTCAGTGTTCAGGGATGTGTAGGTTTGGGTGGATTGGCTCTGCTAAATTGTCCCATAGTGTTCAGGGATGTGTAGGTTAGGGTGGATTGGCTGTGCTAAATTGTCCCATAGTGTTCAGGGATGTGTAGGTTAGGGTGGATTGGCCGTGCTAAATTGTCCCATAGTGTTCAGGGATGTGTAGGTTAGGGTGGATTGGCCGTGCTAAATTGTCCCATAGTGTTCAGGGATGTGTAGGTTAGGGTGGATTGGCCGTGCTAAATTATCCCATAGTGTTCAGGGATGTATAGGTTAGGGTGGATTGGCCGTGCGAAATTGTCCCACAGTGTTCAGGAATGTATAGGTTAAGTGCACTAGTCAGGGGTAAATGGACAGTAATAGGATTGGGGAATGGGTCTGGGTGGGTTACTGTCCGGAAGATGTCTATGAATTTATCGGGCTAAAGGGGCTGTTTCCACAATGTAGGGGTCATATGTTTCGATGCTGGTGTCACCCACACTGGTCATCCTGGCCAACTTACTCAGAAACCTGGAGTCCCTGTGCACCCAGTGAGGCTTCTGACCAACCGAGATATGCCAGGCTGCGCCACCTCAGCTCAGCAGAACGTGGATATGGGCCATGCCTGTCCTGAGAGATAGAGCCAAGCAACAGGTCAGCTGACAGGCCTAGTGGGTGGGGGCGTGAGCCCTGATACTGCAAATCCTCGGCAACCCTGCACTGCAGGTGAACAAAGAAAGGAACACTCTCTCCCTTCTCTAAACATCGGGGAGAGAGTGACATAGAACCAAGGCTTTTCAACTCACTCTGAGAGCCAAAGATTTCCAAACCAGGCAACTGGCTGACCAAGATTGGGCGAGGCGATGGCCCCGTGGTATTGTCACTGCACTGTTAATCCATAGAGCCCGGTATTGATCTGGGGACCCTGTTATGAATCCGACTACGGCAGATGGTGGCATTCAAATTCAATAGATGCCTGGTATTAAGAATCGAATGATGACCATGAATCCATTGTCGAATGTTGGAAAAACTCATCTGGTTCACGAATGTCCCTGAGGGAAGGAAACTGGCATCCCTAAAGGTGACTCCAGAACCACAGCAACGTGGTTGACCGTGAACTGCCCTCTGGGTAATTCGAGATGGGCACTAAATGTTGGCCGAGCCAGCGATGTCCTCATCATGTCGATGAAAAAGCCATCTAAATTTAACGCTGGAGCACTCAATTGTCTGCACACTGTGGAACTCAGACACACACCCAAACAACGTTGTGATAGGTTTGTGGGCGTTTTGGACACAGTCCGCTATCTGATTATTGTTGTTGTTTTATTTCACGCAGGTAGTAAATAACAAAACACCCTCACTCGTTCTCCAATGGAAAAAGTTCAGTTCAATCTTTTGGAATCACCAGTTCATCCAGTCAGGAAGTCAGGGGTTCACGAGCGGTGTGATGCTTTACAAAATAGCCTTGTCAGCAACGAAAAGAAGAAAGGGACAGGTGGATAAACAAATGGAGTCAGTTCAGCCAACACATTGCAGGCCATTGACATGGTGCAGGGACTGCAGCCCGCACCATTCCACGTGGAGAGGGCTGATCCCACGCAATAAACACGACAGTGATGGAGATAAGAGCTAATTGTTTAATCGCAGAGTGCTTTCCTGTTGCTATACCACATTAAACAAGCCGTGCAGGCCGTGATCAGGAAATAACACACACCACCATGCCTTGTGGGTGCAGGAATTTCAATTCTCAAATGCAAATCAATATCACGGTGTGCGGCCAAAACCAGACTGTGAATGATGAACTGTACACAAGGAACCAGTCACTGTGCTCCCTGAAGGAGTGTTTCTGTACCCAGTCGCTGTGCTCTCTGAAGAAGTGTTTCTGTACCCAGTCGCTGTGCTCCCTGAAGGAGTGTTCTGTACCCAGTCACTGTGCTCTCTGAAGGAGTGTTTCTGGACCCAGTCACTGTGCTCTCTGAAGGAGTGTTTCTGTACCCAGTCACTGTGCTCTCTGAAGGAGTGTTTCTGTACCCAGTCACTGTGCTCCCTTAAGGAGTGTTTCTGTACCCAGTCACTGTGCTCCCTGAAGGAGTGTTTCCGTACCCAATCAGTGTGTTCCTTAAGGTATGTTTCTGTACCCAGTCACTGTGCTCCTGAAGGAGTGTTTCTGTACACAGACAATGTGCTCTCTGAAGGAGTGTTTCTGTGCCCAGTCACTGAGCTCTCTGAAGGAGTGTTTCTGTACCCAGTCACTGTGCTCCCGAAGGTGTGTTTCTGTACCCAGTCACTGTGCTCTCTGAAGGAGTGTTTCTGTACCCAGTCACAGTGCTCTCTGACAGAGTATTTCTGTACACAGTCACTGTGCTCTCTGAAGGAATGTTTCTGTACCCAGTCACTGTGATCTCTGAAGGAGTGTTTCTGTACCCAGTCACTGTGCTCCTGAAGGAGTGTTTCTGTACCCAGTCAGTGATCTCCCTGAAGGAGAGTTTCCGTACCCAGTCACTGTGCTCCCTGAAGGAGTGATTCTGTACCCGGTCACTGTGCTCCCTGAAGAGTGTTTCTGTACCCAGTCACTGTGCTCTCTGAAGGATTGTTTCTGTACGCAGTCACTGTGCTCCCTGACAGAGTGTTTCTGTACCCAGTCACTGTGCTCTCTGAAGGAGTGTTTCTGTACCCAGTAACAGTGCTCGCTGAAGGAGTGTTTCTGTACCCAGTCGCTGAGCTCCCTGAAGGAGTGTTTCTGTACCCAAAAACTGTGCTCCCTGAAGGAGTGTTTCTGTACCCAGTAACTGTGCTCCCTGAAGGAGTATTCTGTACACAGTCGCTGTGCTCCCTGGAGGACTGTATCTGTACGCAGTCGCTGTGCTCCCTGAAGGAGTGTTTCTGTAACCGGTCACTGTGCTCCCTGAAGGTATGTTTCTGTACCCAGTAACTGTTCTCTCTGAAGGAGTGTTTCTGTACCAGTCACTGTGCTCTCTGACGGAGTGTTTCTGTACCCAGTCACTGTGGTCCCTGAAGGAGTGTTTCTGTACCCAGACGCTGTGCTCCCTGAAGGAGTGTTTCTGTATCCAGTCACTGTGCTCCCTGAAAGTATGTTTCTGTACCCAGTCACTGTGCTCTCTGAAGGAGTGATTCTGTACCCGGTCAGTGCGCTCCCTGAAGGAGTGTTTCCGAACCCAGTCACTTTGATCCCTGAAAGAGTGTTTCTGTACCCAGTCACTGTGATCTCTGAAGGAGTGTTTCTGTACACAGTCACTGTGCTCCCTGAAGGAGTGTTTCCGTACCCAGTCACTGTGATCCCTGAAGGAGTGTTTCTGGACCCAGTCACTGTGATCCCTGAAGGAGTGTTTCTGTACCCAGTCACTGTGCCCTCTGAAGGAGTGATTCTGTACCCGGTCAGTGCGCTCCCTGAAGGAGTGTTTCCGAACCCAGTCACTGTGCTCTCTGAAGGAGTGTTTCAGTCCCCAGTCACTTTGATCCCTGAAAGAGTGTTTCTGTACCCAGTCACTGTCCTCCCTGAAGTAGTGTTTCTGTACCCAGTCACTGTGCTCCGTGAAGGAGTGTTTCTGTACCCAGTCACTGTGCTCTCTGAAGGAGTGTTTCTGTACCCAGTCACTGTGCTCCCTGTAGAAGTGTTTCTGCACCCAGTCTCTGTGCTCCCTGTAGGAGTGTTTCTGCACCCAGTCTCTGTGCTCCCTGAAGGAGTGTTTCTGTACGGAGTAACTGTGCTCTCTGAAGGAGTGTTTCTGTACCCAGTCACTTTGATCCCTGAAAGAGTGTTTCTGTACCCAGTCACTGTGCTCCCTGAAGGAGTGTTTCTGTCCCCAGTCACTGTGCACTCTGAAGGAATGTTTCTGTACCCAGTCACTGTGCTCCTGAAGGAGTGTTTCTGTACCCAGTCACTGTGCTCCTGAAGGAGTGTTTCTGTACACAGTCACTGTGCTCCCTGTAGAAGTGTTTCTGCACCCAGTCACTGTGCTCTCTGTAGGAGTGTTTCTGTACCCAGTCACTGTGCTCCTGAAGGAGTGTTTCTGTACGCAGTCGCTGTGCTCCCTGAAGGAGTGTTTCTGTACCAGTCACTGTGCTCCCTGAAGGTATGTTTCTGTACCCAGTAACTGTGGTCTCTGAAGGAGTGTTTCTGTATCCAGTCACTGTTCTCTCTGATGGAGTGTTTCTGTAACCAGTCACTGTGCTCCCTGACGGAGTGTTTCTGTACCCAGTCACTGTGCTCCCTTAATGAGTGTTTCTGTACCCAGTCACTGTGTGCCCTGAAGGAGTGTTTCTGTACCCAGTCACTGTGCACAGTGAAGGAATGTTTCTGTATCCTCTCACTGTGCTTTCTGAAGGAGTGTTTCTGTACCCAGTAACTGTGGTCTCTGAAGGAGTGTTTCTGTACCCAGTCACTATGCTCCCCGAAGGAGTGATTCTGTACCCGGTCAGTGCGCTCCCTGAAGGAGTGTTTCTGTACCCAGTCACTTTGATCCCTGAAAGAGTGTTTCTGTACCCAGTCACTGTGATCTCTGAAGTAGTGTTTCTGCACACAGTCACTGGGCTCCCTGAAGGAGTGTTTCTGTACCCAGTCACTGTGCTCCCTGAAAGTGTGCTTCTGTACCCAGTTACAGTGCTCGCTGAAGGTGTGTTTCTGTACCCAGTCACTGTGCTCTCTGAAGGAGTGTTTCTGTACCCAGTCTCTGTGCTCTCTATAGGAGTGTTTCTGTACACAGTCACTGTGCTCCCTGAAGGAGTGTTTCTGTACCCACTCACTGTGCTCCCTGAAGGAGTGTTTCTGTACCCAGTCACTGTGCTCCTGAAGCAGTGTTTCTGTACCCAGTCACTGTGCTCTCTATAGGAGTGTTTCTGTACCCAGTCACTGTGCTCCTGAAGGAGTGTTTCTGTACACAGTCACTGTGCTATCTGAGTGAGTGTTTCTGTACCCAGTCACTGTGCTCTCTGATGGAGTCTTTCTGTACGCATTCACTGTGCTCTCTGAAGGACTTTTTCTGTACCCAGTCACAGTGCTCTCTAGAAAGAGTGTTTCTGTACCCAGTCACTGTGCTCCTGAAGGAGTGTTTCTGTACCCAGTCACTGTGCTCTCTGAAGGAGTGTTTCCGTACCCAGTCACTGTGCTCCCTGCAGGAGTGTTTCTGTACCCAGTCACAGTGCTCTCTGAAGGAGTGTTTCTGTCCCCAGTCACTGTGCTCTCTGAAGGAGTGTTTCTGTACCCAGTCACTGTGCTCCCTGAAGGAGTGTTTCTGTACCCAGTCACTGTGCTCTCTGAAGGAGTGTTTCTGTACCCAGTCACTGTGCTCCCTGAAGGAGTGTTTCTCTACCCAGTCACTGTGCTCCTGAAGGAGTGTTTCTGTACCCAGTCACTGTGCTCCCTGAAGGAGTGTTTCTGTACCCAGTCACTGTGCTCTCTGAAGGAGTGTTTCTGTACCAGTCACTGTGCTCCCTGAAGGAGTGTTTCTGGACATAGTCACTGTGCTCCCTGAAGGAGTGTTTCTGTACCCAGTCACTGTGCTCTCTGAAGGAGTGTTTCTGTACCCAGTCACTGTGCTCCCTGAAGGAGTGTTTCTGTACACAGTCGCTGTGCTCCCTGAGGACTGTATGTGTACACAGTCGCTGTGCTCCCTGAAGGAGTGTTTCTGTAACCAGTCACTGTGCTCCCTTAATGAGTGTTTCTGTACCCAGTCACTGTGTGCCCTGAAGGAGTGTTTCTGTACCCAGTCACTGTGCACAGTGAAGGAATGTTTCTGTATCCTCTCACTGTGCTTTCTGAAGGAGTGTTTCTGTACCCAGTAACTGTGGTCTCTGAAGGAGTGTTTCTGTACCCAGTCACTATGCTCCCCGAAGGAGTGATTCTGTACCCGGTCAGTGCGCTCCCTGAAGGAGTGTTTCTGTACCCAGTCACTTTGATCCCTGAAAGAGTGTTTCTGTACACAGTCACTGTGATCTCTGAAGTAGTGTTTCTGCACACAGTCACTGTGCTCCCTGAAAGAGTGCTTCTGTACCCAGTCACTGTGCTCCCTGAAAGTGTGTTTCTGTACCCAGTTACAGTGCTCGCTGAAGGTGTGTTTCTGTTCCCAGTCACTGTGCTCTCTGAAGGAGTGTTTCTGTACCAGTCACTGTGCTCCCTGAAGGAGTGTTTCTGTACACAGTCACTGTGCTCCCTGAAGGAGTGTTTCTGTACCCAGTCACTGTGCTCTCTGAAGGAGTGTTTCTGTACCCAGTCACTGTGCTCTCTATAGGAGTGTTTCTGTACCCAGTCACTGTGCTCCCTGAAGCAGTGTTTCTGTACCCAGTCACTGTGTTCCCTGAAGGAGTGTTTCTGTACCCAGTCACTGTGCTCTCTATAGGAGTGTTTCTGTACACAGTCACTGTGCTATCTGAGTGAGTGTTTCTGTACCCAGTCACAGTGCTCTCTGAAAGAGTGTTTCTGTCCACAGTCACTGTGCTTCGTGAGGTAGTGTTTCTGTACCCAGTCACTGTGCTCCCTGAAGGAGTGTTTGTGTACCCACTCACTGTGCTCCCTGAAGGAGTGTTTCTGTACCCAGTCACTGTGCTCTCTGATGGAGTGTTTCTGTACGCATTCACTGTGCTCTCTGAAGGACTTTTTCTGTACCCAGTCACTGTGCTCCCTGAAGGAGTGTTTCTGTACCCAGTCACTGTGCTCTCTGATGGAGTCTTTCTGTACGCATTCACTGTGCTCTCTGAAGGACTTTTTCTGTACCCAGTCACAGTGCTCTCTAGAAAGAGTGTTTCTGTACCCAGTCACTGTGCTCTCTGATGGAGTGTTTCTGTACCCAGTCACAGTGCTCTGTGAAGGAGTGTTTCCGTACCCAGTCACTGTGCTCCCTGAAGGAGTGTTTCTGTACCCAGTCACTGTGCTCTCTGAAGGAGTGTTTCTGTACCCAGTCACTGTGCTCCCGAAGGTGTGTTTCTGTACCCAGTCACTGTGCTCCCTGATGGAGTGATTCTGTACCCGGTCACTGTGCTCCCTGAAGGTGTGTTTCTGTACCCAGTCGGCTGTGCTCCCTGAAGGAGTGTTTCTGTACCCAGTCACTGTGCTCTCTGAAGGAGTGTTTCTGTACCCAGTCACTGTGCTCTCTGACGGAGTGTTTCTGTACCCAGGCACTGTGCTCTCTGAAGGAGTGTTAATGCACCCAGTCACGCTGCACCCTGAAGGAGTGTTTCTGTACCCAGTCACTGTGCTCTCTGAAGGAGTGTTTCTGTACCCAGTCACTGTGCTCCTGAAGGAGTGTTTCTGTACCCAGTCACTGTGCTCTCTGAAGCAGTGTTTCTGTACCCAGTCACGCTGCACCCTGAAGGAGTGTTTCTGTACCCAGTCACTGTGCTCTCTGAAGGAGTGTTTCTGTACCCAGTCACTGTGCTCCCTGAAGGAGTGTTTCTGTACCCAGTCGCTGTGCTCTCTGAAGCAGTGTTTCTGTACCCAGTCACTGTGCTCTCTGAAGGATTGTTTCTGTACCCAGTCTCTGTACTCTCTGAAGGAGTGTTTCTGTGCCCAGTCACTGTGCTCTCTGAAGGAGTGTTTCTGTACCCAGTCACTGTGCTCCCTGTAGGAGTGTTTCTGTACCCAGTCACTGTGCTCTCTGAAGGAGTGTTTCTGTACCCAGTCTCTGTACTCTCTGAAGGAGTGTTTCTGTGCCCAGTCACTGTGCTCTCTGAAGGAGTGTTCCTGTACCCAGTCACTGTGCTCCCTGTAGGAGTGTTTCTGTACCCAGTCTCTGTACTCTCTGAAGGAGTGTTTCTGTGCCCAGTCACTGTGCTCTCTGAAGGAGTGTTTCTGTCCCAGTCACTGTGCTCTCTGAAGGAGTGTTTCTGTACCCAGTCACTGTGCTCTCTGTAGGAGTGTTTCTGTACCCAGTCACTGTGCTCCCTGAAGAGTGTTTCTGTACCCAGTCACTGTGCTCTCTATAGGAATGTTTCTGTACACAGTCACTGTGCTATCTGAGTGAGTGTTTCTGTACCCAGTCACAGTGCTCTCTGAAAGAGTGTTTCTGTCCACAGTCACTGTGCTTCGTGAGGTAGTGTTTCTGTACCCAGTCACTGTGCTCCCTGGAGGAGTGTTTGTGTTCCCACTCACTGTGCTCCCTGAAGGAGTGTTTCTGTACCCAGTCACTGTGCTCTCTGATGGAGTGTTTCTGTACGCATTCACTGTGCTCTTTGAAGGACTTTTTCTGTACCCAGTCACTGTGCTCCCTGAAGGAGTGTTTCTGTACCCAGTCACTGTGCTCTCTGATGGAGTCTTTCTGTACGCATTCACTGTGCTCTCTGAAGGACTTTTTCTGTACCCAGTCACAGTGCTCTCTAGAAAGAGTGTTTCTGTACCCAGTCACTGTGCTCTCTGATGGAGTGTTTCTGTACCCAGTCACTGTGCTCCTGAAGGAGTGTTTCTGTACCCAGTCACTGTGCTCTGTGAAGGAGTGTTTCTGTACCCAGTCACTGTGCTCCCTGTAGGAGTGTTTCTGTACCCAGTCACAGTGCTCTCTGAAGGAGTGTTTCTGTCCCAGTCACTGTGCTCTCTGAAGGAGTGTTTCTGTACCCAGTCACTGTGCTCCTGAAGGAGTGTTTCTGTACCCAGTCACTGTGCTCTCTGAAGGAGTGTTTCTGTACCCATTCACTGTGCACTCTGAAGGAGTGTTTCTGTACCCAGTCACTGTGCTCCCTGAAGGAGTGTTTCTGGACACAGTCACTGTGCTCCCTGAAGGAGTGTTTCTGTACCCAGTCACTGTGCTCTCTGAAGGAGTGTTTCTGTACCCAGTCACTGTGCTCCCTGACAGAGTGATTCTGTACCCGGTCAGTGTGCTCCCTGAAGGAGTGTTTCTGAACCCAGTCACTGTGCTCCCTGAAGGAGTGTTTCTGTACCCAGTCACTTTGATCTCTGAAGGAGTGTTTCTGTACACAGTCACTGTGCTCCCTGAAGGAGTGTTTCCGAACCCAGTCACTGTGCTCCTTGAAGGGTTGTTTCTGGACCCAGTCAGTGTGCTCCCTGAAGGAGTGTTTCCGTACCCAGTCACTGTGATCTCTGAAGGGGTTTTTCTGGACCCAGTCACTGTGCTCTCTGAAGGAATGTTTCAGTACCCAGTCACTGTGCTCCCTGAAGGAGTGTTTCTGTACCCAGTCACTGTGCTCCCCGAAGGTGTGTTTCTGTACCCAGTCACTGTGCTCCCTGATGGAGTGATTCTGTACCCGGTCAGTGCGCTCCCTGAAGATGTGTTTCCGTGCCCAGTCACTGTGCTCTCTGAAGGAGTGTTTCTGTACCCAGTCACTGTGCTCTCTGCAGGAGTGTTTCTGTACGCAGTCACTGTGCTCCCTGAAGGAGTGTTTCTGTACCCAGTCACTGTGTGCTCTGAAGGAGTGTTTCTGTACCCAGTAACAGTGCTCGCTGAAGGAGTGTTTCGGTACCCAGTCACTGTGCTCTCTGAAGGAGTGTTTCGGTACCCAGTCACTGTGCTCCCTGAAGAGTGTTTCTGTACCCAGTCACTGTGCTCCCTGAAGGAGTGTTTCTGTAACCGGTCACTGTGCTCCCTGAAGGTATGTTTCTGTACCCAGTAACTGTGGTCTCTGAAGGAGTGTTTCTGTATCCAGTCACTGTTCTCTCTGATGGAGTGTTTCTGTAACCAGTCACTGTGCTCCCTGACGGAGTGTTTCTGTACCCAGTCACTGTGCTCCCTTAATGAGTGTTTCTGTACCCAGTCACTGTGTGCCCTGAAGGAGTGTTTCTGTACCCAGTCACTGTGCACAGTGAAGGAATGTTTCTGTATCCTCTCACTGTGCTTTCTGAAGGAGTGTTTCTGTACCCAGTAACTGTGGTCTCTGAAGGAGTGATTCTGTACCCGGTCAGTGCGCTCCCTGAAGGAGTGTTTCTGTACCCAGTCACTTTGATCCCTGAAAGAGTGTTTCTGTACCCAGTCACTGTGATCTCTGAAGTAATGTTTCTGCACACAGTCACTGTGCTCCCTGAAGGAGTGTTTCTGTACCCAGTCACTGTGCTCCCTGAAAGTGTGCTTCTGTACCCAGTCACTGTGCTCCCTGAAGGAGTGTTTCTGTGCCCAGTCACTGTGCTCCCTGAAGGAGTGTTTCTGTACCCAGTCACTGTGCTCCCTGAAGGAGTGTTTCTGTGCCCAGTCACTGTGCTCTCTATAGGAGTGTTTCTGTACCCAGTCACAGTGCTCTCTGAAGGAGTGTTTCTGTACCCAGTCACTGTGCTCTCTATAGGAGTGTTTCTGTACCCAGTCACAGTGCTCCCTGAAGCAGTGTTTCTGTACCCAGTCACTGTGCTCTCTATAGGAGTGTTTCTGTACACAGTGACTGTGCTATCTGAGTGAGTGTTTCTGTACCCAGTCACAGTGCTCTCTGAAGGACTGTTTCTGTACCCAGTCACTATGCTCCCCGAAGGAGTGATTCTGTACCCGGTCAGTGCGCTCCCTGAAGGAGTGTTTCTGTACCCAGTCACTTTGATCCCTGAAAGAGTGTTTCTGTACCCAGTCACTGTGATCTCTGAAGTAGTGTTTCTGCACACAGTCACTGTGCTCCCTGAAGGAGTGTTTCTGTACCCAGTAACAGTGCTCTCTGAAGGAGTGTTTCTGTCCCCAGTCACTGTGCTCTCTGAAGGTGTGTTTCTGTACCCAGTCACTGTGCTCCCTGAAGGAGTGTTTCTGTACCCAGTCACTGTGCTCTCTGAAGGAGTGTTTCTGTACCCAGTCACTGTGCTCCCTGAAGGAGTGTTTCTCTACCCAGTCACTGTGCTCCCTGAAGGAGTGTTTCTGTACCCAGTCACTGTGCTCTCTGAAGGAGTGTTTCTGTACCCAGTCACTGTGCTCTCTGAAGGAGTGTTTCTGCACCCAGTCACTGTGCTCCCTGAAGGAGTGTTTCTGGACACAGTCACTGTGCTCCCTGAAGGAGTGTTTATGTACCCAGTCACTGTGCTCTCTGAAGGAGTGTTTCTGTACCCAGTCACTGTGCTCCCTGAAGGAGTGATTCTGTACCCGGTCAGTGTGCTCCCTGAAGGAGTGTTTCTGTACCCACTCACTGTGCTCCCTGAAGGAGTGTTTCTGTACCCAGTCACTTTGCTCTCTGAAGGAGTGTTTCTGTACCCAGTCACTGTGCTCCTGAAGGAGTGTTTCTGTACCCAGTCACTGTGCTCCTGAAGGAGTGTTTCTGTACCCAGTCACTGTGCTCCCTGAAGGAGTGTTTCTGTACCCAGTCACTGTGCTCTCTGAAGGGTGTTTCTGTACCCAGTCACTGTGCTCTCTGAAGGAATGTTTCAGTACCCAGTCACTGTGCTCCCTGAAGGAGTGTTTCTGTACCCAGTCACTGTGATCTCTGAAGGAGTTTTTCTGTACCCAGTCACTGTGCTCCCTGAAGGTGTGTTTCTGTACCCAGTCACTGTGCTCCTGATGGAGTGTTTCTGTACCCAGTCACTGTGCTCCCTGAAGATGTGTTTCTGTACCCAGTCACTGTGCTCTCTGAAGGAGTGTTTCTGTACCCAGTCACTGTGCTCTCTGAAGGAGTGTTTCTGTACCCAGTCACTGTGCTCCTGAAGGAGTGTTTCTGTACCCAGTCTCTGTACTCTCTGAAGGAGTGTTTCTGTGCCCAGTCACTGTTCTCTCTGAAGGAGTGTTTCTGTACCCAGTCACTGTGCTCCTGAAGGAGTGTTTCTGTACCCAGTCACTGTGCTCCCTGTAGGAGTGTTTCTGTACCCAGTCACTGTGCTCTCTGAGGAGTGTTTCTGTACCAGTCACTGTGCTCCCTGAAGGAATGTTTCTGTACCCAGTCACTGTGCTCCTGAAGGAGTGTTTCTGTACCCAGTCACTGTGCTCCTGAAGGAGTGTTTCTGTACCCAGTCACTGTGCTCCTGAAGGAGTGTTTCTGTACCCAGTCACTGTGCTCCTGAAGGAGTGTTTCTGTACCCAGTCACTGTGCTCCTGAAGGAGTGTTTCTGTACCCAGTCACTGTGCTCCTGAAGGAGTGTTTCTGTACCCAGTCACTGTGCTCTCTGAAGGACTTTTTCTGTACCCAGTCACTGTGCTCCCTGAAGGAGTGTTTCTGTACCCAGTCACTGTGCTCCTGAAGGAGTGTTTCTGTACCCAGTCACTGTGCTCCTGAAGGAGTGTTTCTGTCCCCAGTCACTGTGCTCTCTGAAGGAGTGTTTCTGTACCCAGTCACTGTGCTCCCTGAAGGAGTGATTCTGTACCCATTCACTGTGCTCTCTGAAGGAGTGTTTCTGTACCCAGTCACTGTGCTCCTGAAGGAGTGTTTCTGTACCCAGTCACTGTGCTCCTGAAGGAGTGTTTCTGTACCCAGTCACTGTGCTCTCTGAAGGAGTGTTTCTGTACCCAGTCACTGTGCTCCTGAAGGAGTGTTTCTGTACCCAGTCACTGTGCTCCTGAAGGAGTGTTTCTGTACCCAGTCACTGTGCTCCCTGAAGGAGTGTTTCTGTACCCAGTCACTTTGATCTCTGAAGGAGTGTTTCTGTACCCAGTCACTGTGCTCCTGAAGGAGTGTTTCTGTACCCAGTCACTGTGCTCCTGAAGGAGTGTTTCTGTACCCAGTCAGTGTGCTCCCTGAAGGAGTGTTTCTGTACCCAGTCACTGTGCTCCTGAAGGAGTGTTTCTGTACCCAGTCACTGTGCTCTCTGAAGGAGTGTTTCTGTACCCAGTCACTGTGCTCCTGAAGGAGTGTTTCTGTACCCAGTCACTGTGCTCCCGAAGGTGTGTTTCTGTACCCAGTCACTGTGCTCCTGAAGGAGTGTTTCTGTACCCAGTCAGTGCGCTCCCTGAAGATGTGTTTCTGTACCCAGTCACTGTGCTCTCTGAAGGAGTGTTTCTGTACCCAGTCACTGTGCTCCCTGCAGGAGTGTTTCTGTACGCAGTCACTTTGATCCCTGAAAGAGTGTTTCTGTACCCAGTCACTGTGTGCCCTGAAGGTGTGTTTCTGTCCCCAGTAACTGTGCTCGCTGAAGGAGTGTTTCTGTCCCAGTCACTGTGCTCTCTGAAGGAGTGTTTCTGTACCCAGTCACTGTGCTCCCTGAAGGAGTGTTTCTGTCCCAGTCACTGTGCTCTCTGAAGGAGTGTTTCTGTACCAGTCACTGTGCTCCCTGAAGGAGTGTTTCTGTACCCAGTCACTGTGCTCCTGAAGGAGTGTTTCTGTACCCAGTCACTGTGCTCCTGAAGGAGTGTTTCTGTACCCAGTCACTGTGCTCCTGAAGGAGTGTTTCTGTACCAGTCACTGTGCTCCCTGAGGAGTGTTTCTGTACCCAGTCACTGTGCTCCCTTAATGAGTGTTTCTGTACCCAGTCACTGTGTGCCCTGAAGGAGTGTTTCTGTACCCAGTCACTGTGCACAGTGAAGGAATGTTTCTGTATCCTCTCACTGTGCTTTCTGAAGGAGTGTTTCTGTACCCAGTAACTGTGGTCTCTGAAGGAGTGATTCTGTACCCGGTCAGTGCGCTCCCTGAAGGAGTGTTTCTGTACCCAGTCACTTTGATCCCTGAAGAGTGTTTCTGTACCCAGTCACTGTGATCTCTGAAGTAGTGTTTCTGCACACAGTCACTGTGCTCCCTGAAGGAGTGTTTCTGTACCCAGTCACTGTGCTCCTGAAGGAGTGTTTCTGTACCCAGTCACTGTGCTCCCTGAAGGAGTGTTTCTGTACCCAGTCACTGTGCTCCCTGAAGGAGTGTTTCTGTACCCAGTCACTGTGCTCCTGAAGGAGTGTTTCTGTACCCAGTCACTGTGCTCTCTATAGGAGTGTTTCTGTACCCAGTCACAGTGCTCTCTGAAGGAGTGTTTCTGTACCCAGTCACTGTGCTCTCTATAGGAGTGTTTCTGTACCCAGTCACTGTGCTCTCTGAAGGAGTGTTTCTGTACCCAGTCACTGTGCTCTCTGAAGGAGTGTTTCTGGACACAGTCACTGTGCTCCCTGAAGGAGTGTTTCTGTACCCAGTCACTGTGCTCTCTGAAGGAGTGTTTCTGTCCCCAGTCACTGTGCTCCCTGAAGGAGTGTTTCTGTACCCAGTCACTGTGCTCCTGAAGGAGTGTTTCTGTACCCAGTCACTGTGCTCCCTGAAGGAGTGTTTCTGTACCCAGTCACTTTGATCTCTGAAGTAGTGTTTCTGTACACAGTCACTGTGCTCCCTGAAGGAGTGTTTCTGTACCCAGTCACTGTGCTCTCTGAAGGAGTGTTTCTGTCCCCAGTCACTGTGCTCTCTGAAGGTGTGTTTCTGTACCCAGTCACTGTGCTCCTGAAGGAGTGTTTCTGTACCCAGTCACTGTGCTCCTGAAGGAGTGTTTCTGTACCCAGTCACTGTGCTCTCTGAAGGAGTGTTTCTGTACCCAGTCACTGTGCTCTCTGAAGGAGTGTTTCTGTACCCAGTCACTGTGCTCCTGAAGGAGTGTTTCTGTACCCAGTCACTGTGCTCCCTGAAGGAGTGTTTCTGTACCCAGTCACTGTGCTCCTGAAGGAGTGTTTCTGTACCCAGTCACTGTGCTCTCTGAAGGAGTGTTTCTGTACCCAGTCACTGTGCTCTCTGAAGGAGTGTTTCTGTACCCAGTCACTGTGCTCCTGAAGGAGTGTTTCTGTACCCAGTCACTGTGCTCCCTGAAGAGTGTTTCTGTACCCAGTCACTGTGATCTCTGAAGGAGTGTTTCTGTACACAGTCACTGTGCTCCCTGAAGGAGTGTTTCCGTACCCAGTCACTGTGCTCCTGAAGGAGTGTTTCTGTACCCAGTCACTGTGCTCCTGAAGGAGTGTTTCTGTACCCAGTCACTGTGCTCTCTGAAGGAGTGTTTCTGTACCCAGTCACTGTGCTCTCTGAAGGAGTGTTTCTGTACCCAGTCACTGTGCTCTCTGAAGGAGTGTTTCTGTACCAGTCACTGTGCTCTCTGAAGGAGTTTTTCTGTACCCAGTCACTGTGCTCCCGAAGGTGTGTTTCTGTACCCAGTCACTGTGCTCTCTGATGGAGTGTTTCTGTACCCGTCACTGTGCTCTCTGAAGGAGTGTTCCTGTACCCAGTCACTGTGCTCCTGAAGGAGTGTTTCTGTACCCAGTCACTGTGCTCCCTGCAGGAGTGTTTCTGTACCCAGTCACTGTGCTCCCTGAAAGAGTGTTTCTGTACCCAGTCACTATGCTCCCTGAAGGAGTGTTTCTGTCCCCAGTCACTGTGCACTCTGAAGGAGTGTTTCTGTACCCAGTCACTGTGCTCCTGAAGGAGTGTTTCTGTACCCAGTCACTGTGCACTCTGAAGGAGTGTTTCTGTACACAGTCACTGTGCTCCCTGAGGAGTGTTTCCGTACCCAGTCGCTGTGCTCCCTGAAGGTGTGTTTCTGTACCCAGTCACTGTGCTCCTGAAGGAGTGTTTCTGTACCCAGTAACTGTGGTCTCTGAAGGAGTGTTTCTGTATCCAGTCACTGTTCTCTCTGATGGAGTGTTTCTGTAACCAGTCACTGTGCTCCCTGAAGGAGTGTTTCTGTACCCAGTCACTGTGCTCTCTTAAGGAGTGTTTCTGTACCCAGTCACTGTGTGCTCTGAAGGAGTGTTTCTGTGCCCAGTCACTGTGCTCTCTGAAGGAGTGTTTCTGTACCCAGTCACTGTGCTCCCTGTAGGAGTGTTTCTGTACCCAGTCACTGTGCTCCTGAAGGAGTGTTTCTGTACCCAGTCTCTGTACTCTCTGAAGGAGTGTTTCTGTGCCCAGTCACTGTGCTCTCTGAAGGAGTGTTCCTGTACCCAGTCACTGTGCTCCCTGTAGGAGTGTTTCTGTACCCAGTCACTGTGCTCTCTGAAGGAGTGTTTCTGTACCCAGTCTCTGTACTCTCTGAAGGAGTGTTTCTGTACCCAGTCACTGTGCTCCTGAAGGAGTGTTTCTGTACCAGTCACTGTGCTCTCTGAAGGAGTGTTTCTGTGCCCAGTCACTGTGCTCCCTGAAGAGTGTTTCTGTACCCAGTCACTGTGTTCCCTGAAGGAGTGTTTCTGTACCCAGTCACTGTGCTCTCTGAAGGAGTGTTTCTGTACACAGTCACTGTGCTCTCTGAGGAGTGTTTCTGTACCCAGTCACTGTGCTCTCTGAAGGAGTGTTTCTGTCCCAGTCACTGTGCTCTCTGAGGAGTGTTTCTGTACCCAGTCACTGTGCTCTGAAGGAGTGTTTCTGTTCCCAGTCACTGTGCTCCCTGAAGGAGTGTTTCTGTACCCAGTCACTGTGCTCCTGAAGGAGTGTTTCTGTACGCATTCACTGTGCTCTTTGAAGGACTTTTTCTGTACCCAGTCACTGTGCTCCCTGAAGGAGTGTTTCTGTACCCAGTCACTGTGCTCTCTGATGGAGTGTTTCTGTACCCAGTCACTGTGCTCCCTGAAGGAGTTTTCTGTACCCAGTCACTGTGCTCCTGAAGGAGTGTTTCTGTACCCACTCACTGTGCTCTCTGATGGAGTGTTTCTGTACCCAGTCAAAGTGCTCTCTGAAGGAGTGTTTCTGTACCCAGTCACTGTGCTCTGTGAAGGAGTGTTTCTGTACCCAGTCACTGTGCTCTCTGTAGGAGTGTTTCTGTACCCAGTCACTGTGCTCCTGAAGGAGTGTTTCTGTACCCAGTCACTGTGCTCTCTGAAGGAGTGTTTCTGTACCCAGTCACTGTGCTCCCTGAAGGAGTGTTTCTGTACCCAGTCACTGTGCTCTCTGAAGGAGTGTTTCTGTACCCAGTCACTGTGCACTCTGAAGGAGTGTTTCTGTACCCAGTCACTGTGCTCCTGAAGGAGTGTTTCTGTACACAGTCACTGTGCTCCCTGAAGGAGTGTTTCTGTACCCAGTCACTGTGCTCTCTGAAGGAGTGTTTCTGTACCCAGTCACTGTGCTCTCTGAAGGAGTGTTTCTGTACCCAGTCACTGTGCTCCCTGAAGGAGTGTTTCTGTACCCAGTCACTGTGCTCCCTGAAGGAGTGTTTCTGTACCCAGTCACTGTGCTCTCTGAAGGAGTGTTTCTGTACACAGTCACTGTGCTCCCTGAAGGAGTGTTTCTGTACCCAGTCACTGTGCTCCTTGAAGGGTTGTTTCTGTACCCAGTCACTGTGCTCTCTGAAGGAGTGTTTCTGTACCCAGTCACTGTGCTCTCTGAAGGAGTGTTTCTGGACCCAGTCACTGTGCTCTCTGAAGGAGTGTTTCTGTACCCAGTCACTGTGCTCCCTGAAGGAGTGTTTCTGTACCCAGTCACTGTGCTCCCTGAAGGAGTGATTCTGTACCCGGTCAGTGTGGTCCCTGAAGGAGTGTTTCCGAACCCACTCACTGTGCTCCCTGAAGGAGTGTTTCTGTACCCAGTCACTTTGATCTCTGAAGGAGTGTTTCTGTACACAGTCACTGTGCTCCCTGAAGGAGTGTTTCCGAACCCAGTCATTGTGCTCCTTGAAGGGTTGTTTCTGGACCCAGTCAGTGTGCTCCCTGAAGGAGTGTTTCCGTACCCAGTCACTGTGATCTCTGAAGGGGTTTTTCTGGACCCAGTCACTGTGCTCTCTGAAGGAATGTTTCAGTACCCAGTCACTGTGCTCCCTGAAGGAGTGTTTCTGTACCCAGTCACTGTGATCTCTGAAGGAGTGTTTCTGTACCCAGTCACTGTGCTCCCGAAGGTGTGTTTCTGTACCCAGTCACTGTGCTCCCTGATGGAGTGATTCTGTACCCGGTCAGTGCGCTCCCTGAAGATGTGTTTCCGTGCCCAGTCACTGTGCTCTCTGAAGGAGTGTTTCTGTACCCAGTCACTGTGCTCCCTGCAGGAGTGTTTCTGTACGCAGTCACTTTGATCCCTGAAAGAGTGTTTCTGTACCCAGTCACTGTGCTCCCTGAAGGAGTGTTTCTGTCCCCAGTCACTGTGCACTCTGAAGGAATGTTTCTGTACCCAGTCACTGTGCTGCCTGAAGGAGTGTTTCTGTACCCAGTCACTGTGCTCCCTGAAGGAGTGTTTCTGTACACAGTCGCTGTGCTCCCTGGAGGACTGTATCTGTACGCAGTCGCTGTGCTCCCTGAAGGAGTGTTTCTGTAACCGGTCACTGTGCTCCCTGAAGGTATGTTTCTGTACCCAGTAACTGTGGTCTCTGAAGGAGTGTTTCTGTATCCAGTCACTGTTCTCTCTGATGGAGTGTTTCTGTAACCAGTCACTGTGCTCCCTGACGGAGTGTTTCTGTACCCAGTCACTGTGCTCCCTTAATGAGTGTTTCTGTACCCAGTCACTGTGTGCCCTGAAGGAGTGTTTCTGTACCCAGTCACTGTGCACAGTGAAGGAATGTTTCTGTATCCTCTCACTGTGCTTCTGAAGGAGTGTTTCTGTACCCAGTAACTGTGGTCTCTGAAGGAGTGTTTCTGTACCCAGTCACTATGCTCCCCGAAGGAGTGTTTCTGTACCCGGTCAGTGCGCTCCCTGAAGGAGTGTTTCTGTACCCAGTCACTTTGATCCCTGAAGAGTGTTTCTGTACCCAGTCACTGTGATCTCTGAAGTAGTGTTTCTGCACACAGTCACTGTGCTCCCTGAAGGAGTGTTTCTGTACCCAGTCACTGTGCTCCCTGAAGGGTGTTTCTGTACCCAGTAACAGTGCTCGCTGAAGGTGTGTTTCTGTACCCAGTCACTGTGCTCTCTGAAGGAGTGTTTCTGTACCCAGTCACTGTGCTCTCTATAGGAGTGTTTCTGTACCCAGTCACTGTGCTCCCTGAAGGAGTGTTTCTGTACCCAGTCACTGTGCTCCTGAAGGAGTGTTTCTGTACCCAGTCACTGTGCTCTCTGAAGGAGTGTTTCTGTACGCAGTCACTGTGCTCTCTGAAGGACGTTTTCTGTACCCAGTCACTGTGCTCTCTGAAAGATTGTTTCTGTACCCAGTCACTGTGCTCCCTGAAGGAGTGTTTCTGTACCCAGTCACTGTGCTCTCTGAAGGAGTGTTTCCGTACCCAGTCACTGTGCTCCCTGCAGGAGTGTTTCTGTACCCAGTCACAGTGCTCTCTGAAGGAGTGTTTCTGTCCCAGTCACTGTGCTCTCTGAAGGAGTGTTTCTGTACCCAGTCACTGTGCTCCTGAAGGAGTGTTTCTGTACCCAGTCACTGTGCTCTCTGAAGGAGTGTTTCTGTACCCAGTCACTGTGCTCCCTGAAGGAGTGTTTCTGTACCAGTCACTGTGCTCCCTGAAGGAGTGTTTCTGTACCCAGTCACTGTGCTCCTGAAGGAGTGTTTCTGTACCCAGTCACTGTGCTCTCTGAAGGAGTGTTTCTGTACCCAGTCACTGTGCTCCTGAAGGAGTGTTTCTGTACCCAGTCACTGTGCTCCTGAAGGAGTGTTTCTGTACCCAGTCACTGTGCTCTCTGAAGGAGTGTTTCTGTACCCAGTCACTGTGCTCCCTGAAGGAGTGTTTCTGTACCAGTCACTGTGCTCCCTGAGGAGTGTTTCTGTACCAGTCACTGTGCTCCCTGAAGGAGTGTTTCTGTAACCAGTCACTGTGCTCCCTTAATGAGTGTTTCTGTACCCAGTCACTGTGTCCCTGAAGGAGTGTTTCTGTACCCAGTCACTGTGCTCACTGAAGGAGTGTTTCTGTATCCTCTCACTGTGCTTCTGAAGGAGTGTTTCTGTACCCAGTAACTGTGGTCTCTGAAGGAGTGTTTCTGTACCCAGTCACTATGCTCCCCGAAGGAGTGATTCTGTACCCGGTCAGTGCGCTCCCTGAAGGAGTGTTTCTGTACCCAGTCACTGTGCTCCTGAAGGAGTGTTTCTGTACCCAGTCACTGTGATCTCTGAAGTAGTGTTTCTGTACACAGTCACTGTGCTCCCTGAAGGAGTGTTTCTGTACACAGTCACTGTGCTCCCTGAAGGAGTGTGTTTCTGTACCCAGTTACTGTGCTCGCTGAAGGTGTGTTTCTGTACCCAGTCACTGGGCTCTCTGAAGGAGTGTTTCTGTACCCAGTCACTGTGCTCCCTGAAGGAGTGTTTCTGTACACAGTCACTGTGCTCCCTGAAGGAGTGTTTCTGTACCCAGTCACTGTGCTCCCTGAAGGAGTGTTTCTGTACCCAGTCACTGTGCTCTCTGAAGGAGTGTTTCTGTACCCAGTCACTGTGCTCTCTATAGGAGTGTTTCTGTACCCAGTCACTGTGCTCCCTGAAGCAGTGTTTCTGTACCCAGTCACTGTGTTCCCTGAAGGAGTGTTTCTGTACCCAGTCACTGTGCTCTCTATAGGAGTGTTTCTGTACACAGTCACTGTGCTCTCTGAGGAGTGTTTCTGTACCCAGTCACAGTGCTCTCTGAAAGAGTGTTTCTGTCCACAGTCACTGTGCTTCGTGAGGTAGTGTTTCTGTACCCAGTCACTGTGCTCCCTGAAGGAGTGTTTGTGTACCCACTCACTGTGCTCCCTGAAGGAGTGTTTCTGTACCCAGTCACTGTGCTCTCTGATGGAGTGTTTCTGTACGCATTCACTGTGCTCTCTGAAGGACTTTTTCTGTACCCAGTCACTGTGCTCCCTGAAGGAGTGTTTCTGTACCCAGTCACTGTGCTCTCTGATGGAGTCTTTCTGTACGCATTCACTGTGCTCTCTGAAGGACTTTTTCTGTACCCAGTCACAGTGCTCTCTAGAAAGAGTGTTTCTGTACCCAGTCACTGTGCTCTCTGATGGAGTGTTTCTGTACCCAGTCACAGTGCTCTGTGAAGGAGTGTTTCCGTACCCAGTCACTGTGCTCCCTGAAGGAGTGTTTCTGTACCCAGTCACTGTGCTCTCTGAAGGAGTGTTTCTGTACCCAGTCACTGTGCTCCCGAAGGTGTGTTTCTGTACCCAGTCACTGTGCTCCCTGATGGAGTGATTCTGTACCCGGTCACTGTGCTCCCTGAAGGTGTGTTTCTGTACCCAGTCGGCTGTGCTCCCTGAAGGAGTGTTTCTGTACCCAGTCACTGTGCTCTCTGAAGGAGTGTTTCTGTACCCAGTCACTGTGCTCTCTGACGGAGTGTTTCTGTACCCAGGCACTGTGCTCTCTGAAGGAGTGTTTCTGCACCCAGACACGCTGCACCCTGAAGGAGTGTTTCTGTACCCAGTCACTGTGCTCTCTGAAGGAGTGTTTCTGTACCCAGTCACTGTGCTCCCTGAAGGAGTGTTTCTGTACCCAGTCACTGTGCTCTCTGAAGCAGTGTTTCTGCACCCAGTCACGCTGCACCCTGAAGGAGTGTTTCTGTACCCAGTCACTGTGCTCTCTGAAGGAGTGTTTCTGTACCCAGTCACTGTGCTCCCTGAAGGAGTGTTTCTGTACCCAGTCGCTGTGCTCTCTGAAGCAGTGTTTCTGTACCCAGTCACTGTGCTCTCTGAAGGATTGTTTCTGTACCCAGTCTCTGTACTCTCTGAAGGAGTGTTTCTGTGCCCAGTCACTGTGCTCTCTGAAGGAGTGTTTCTGTACCCAGTCACTGTGCTCCCTGTAGGAGTGTTTCTGTACCAGTCACTGTGCTCTCTGAAGGAGTGTTTCTGTACCCAGTCTCTGTACTCTCTGAAGGAGTGTTTCTGTGCCCAGTCACTGTGCTCTCTGAAGGAGTGTTCCTGTACCCAGTCACTGTGCTCCCTGTAGGAGTGTTTCTGTACCCAGTCACTGTGCTCTCTGAAGGAGTGTTTCTCTACCCAGTCACTGTGCTCTCTGAAGGAGTGTTTCTGTGCCCAGTCACTGTGCTCTCTGAAGGAGTGTTTCTGTACCCAGTCACTGTGCTCTCTGAAGGAGTGTTTCTGTACCCAGGCACTGTGCTCTCTGAAGGAGTGTTTCTGTACCCAGTCACTGTGCTCCTGAAGGAGTGTTTCTGTACACAGTCACTGTGCTATCTGAGTGAGTGTTTCTGTACCCAGTCACTGTGCTCTCTGAAGAGTGTTTCTGTACCCAGTCACTGTGCTTCGTGAGGTAGTGTTTCTGTACCCAGTCACTGTGCTCCCTGAAGGAGTGTTTGTGTACCCAGTCACTGTGCTCCCTGAAGGAGTGTTTCTGTACCCAGTCACTGTGCTCTGAAGGAGTGTTTCTGTACCAGTCACTGTGCTCCCTGAAGGAGTGTTTCGTACCCAGTCACTGTGCTCCTGAAGGAGTGTTTCTGTACCCAGTCAGTGTGCTCTCTGATGGAGTCTTTCTGTACGCATTCACTGTGCTCTCTGAAGGGGTTTTTCTGTACCCAGTCACTGTGCTCTCTGAAGAGTGTTTCTGTACCCAGTCACTGTGCTCCCTGAAGGAGTGTTTCTGTACCCAGTCACTGTGCTCCTGAAGGAGTGTTTCTGTACCCAGTCACTGTGCTCCTGAAGGAGTGTTTCTGTACCCAGTCACTGTGCTCCTGAAGGAGTGTTTCTGTACCCAGTAACTGTGCTCCCTGTAGGAGTGTTTCGGTACCCAGTCACTGTGCTCTCTGATGGAGTGTTTCTGTAACCAGTCACTGTGCTCCCTGAAGGAGTGTTTCTGTACCCAGTCACTGTGCTCTCTGAAGGAGTGTTTCTGTACCCAGTCACTGTGTGCTCTGAAGGAGTGTTTCTGTACCCAGTCACTGTGCTCAGTGAAGGAATGTTTCTGTATCCAGTCACTGTGCTCCTGAAGGAGTGTTTCTGTACCCAGTAACTGTGCTCTCTGAAGGAGTGTTTCTGTACCCAGTCACTGTGCTCCCTGAAGGAGTGTTTCTGTACCCGTCACTGTGCTCCCTGAAGGAGTGTTTCCGTACCCAGTCACTGTGCTCCCTGAAGGAGTGTTTCTGTACCCAGTCACTGTGCTCTCTGAAGGAGTGTTTCTGTACACAGTCACTGTGCTCCCTGAAGGAGTGTTTCTGTACCCAGTCACTGTGCTCCTTGAAGAGTGTTTCTGTACCCAGTCACTGTGCTCCTGAAGGAGTGTTTCTGTACCCAGTCACTGTGCTCTCTGAAGGAGTGTTTCTGTACCCAGTCACTGTGCTCTCTGAAGGAGTGTTTCTGTACCCAGTCACTGTGCTCCCTGAAGGAGTGTTTCTGTACCCAGTCACTGTGCTCCCGAAGGTGTGTTTCTGTACCCAGTCACTGTGCTCTCTGATAGGAGTGTTTCTGTACCCAGTCAGTGTGCTCCCTGAAGGAGTGTTTCCGTGCCCAGTCACTGTGCTCCCTGAAGGAGTGTTTCTGTACCCAGTCACTGTGCTCCCTGATGGAGTGTTTCTGTACGCAGTCACTTTGATCCCTGAAAGAGTGTTTCTGTACCCAGTCACTGTGTGCCCTGAAGGTGTGTTTCTGTCCCCAGTAACAGTGCTCGCTGAAGGAGTGTTTCTGTCCCCAGTCACTGTGCACTCTGAAGGAGTGTTTCTGTACCCAGTCACTGTGCTCCCTGAAGGAATGTTTCTGTCCCCAGTCACTGTGCTCCTGAAGGAGTGTTTCTGTACCCAGTCACTGTGCTCCCTGAAGGAGTGTTTCTGTAACCGGTCACTGTGCTCCCTGAAGGTATGTTTCTGTACCCAGTAACTGTGGTCTCTGAAGGAGTGTTTCTGTATCCAGTCACTGTTCTCTCTGATGGAGTGTTTCTGTAACCAGTCACTGTGCTCCCTGACGGAGTGTTTCTGTACCCAGTCACTGTGCTCCCTTAATGAGTGTTTCTGTACCCAGTCACTGTGTGCCCTGAAGGAGTGTTTCTGTACCCAGTCACTGTGCACAGTGAAGGAATGTTTCTGTATCCTCTCACTGTGCTTTCTGAAGGAGTGTTTCTGTACCCAGTAACTGTGGTCTCTGAAGGAGTGATTCTGTACCCGGTCACTGTGCTCTCTGAAGGAGTGTTTCTGTACCCAGTCAGTGCGCTCCCTGAAGGAGTGTTTCTGTACCCAGTCACTGTGATCCCTGAAAGAGTGTTTCTGTACCCAGTCACTGTGCTCTCTGAAGGAGTGTTTCTGTACCCAGTCACTGTGCTCCCTGAAGGAGTGTTTCTGTACCCAGTCACTGTGCTCCCTGAAAGTGTGTTCTGTACCCAGTCACTGTGCTCCCTGAAGGAGTGTTTCTGTACCCAGTCACTGTGCTCCTGAAGGAGTGTTTCTGTACCCAGTCACTGTGCTCTCTGAAGGAGTGTTTCTGTACCAGTCACTGTGCTCCCTGAAGGAGTGTTTCTGTACCCAGTCACTGTGCTCTCTGAAGGAGTGTTTCTGTACCCAGTCACTGTGCTCTCTAAGGAGTGTTTCTGTACCCAGTCACTGTGCTCCCTGAAGGAGTGTTTCTGTACCCAGTCACTGTGCTCTCTATAGGAGTGTTTCTGTACACAGTCACTGTGCTCTCTGAGGAGTGTTTCTGTACCCAGTCACTGTGCTCTCTGAAGGAGTGTTTCTGTACCCAGTCACTGTGCACAGTGAAGGAATGTTTCTGTATCCTCTCACTGTGCTTTCTGAAGGAGTGTTTCTGTACCCAGTCACTGTGCTCCTGAAGGAGTGTTTCTGTACCCAGTCACTGTGCTCCTGAAGGAGTGTTTCTGTACCCAGTCACTGTGATCCCTGAAGGAGTGTTTCTGTACCCAGTCACTGTGCTCCTGAAGGAGTGTTTCTGTACACAGTCACTGTGCTCCCTGAAGGAGTGTTTCTGTACCCAGTCACTGTGCTCTCTGAAGAGTGTTTCTGTACCCAGTCACTGTGCTCTCTGAAGGAGTGTTTCTGTACCCAGTCACTGTGCTCCCTGAAGGAGTGTTTCTGTACCCAGTCACTGTGCTCTCTGAAGGAGTGTTTCTGTACCCAGTCACTGTGCTCCTGAAGGAGTGTTTCTGTACCCAGTCACTGTGCTCCCTGAAGAGTGTTTCTGTACCCAGTCACTGTGCTCTCTGAAGGAGTGTTTCTGTACCCAGTCACTGTGCTCCTGAAGGAGTGTTTCTGTACCCAGTCACTGTGCTCCTGAAGGAGTGTTTCTGTACCCAGTCACTGTGCTCTCTGAAGGAGTGTTTCTGTACCCAGTCACTGTGCTCCTGAAGGAGTGTTTCTGTACCCAGTCACTGTGCTCTCTGAGGAGTGTTTCTGTACCCAGTCACTGTGCTCCCTGAAGGAGTGTTTCTGTACCAGTCACTGTGATCTCTGAAGGAGTGTTTCTGTACACAGTCACTGTGCTCCCTGAGTGAGTGTTTCTGTACCCAGTCACTGTGCTCTCTGAAGGGGTTTTTCTGTACCCAGTCACTGTGCTCCCTGAAGAGTGTTTCTGTACCCAGTCACTGTGCTTCTGAAGGAGTGTTTCTGTACCCAGTCACTGTGCTCCTGAAGGAGTGTTTCTGTACCCAGTCACTGTGCTCTCTGAAGGAGTGTTTCTGTACCAGTCACTGTGCTCCC
>NW_026868439.1:0-44669 GCF_020745735.1 Hemiscyllium ocellatum | reverse complement strand
TTGGTTCCTAAATTTGCAGATGACACCGAAAAATGAGTGTGATATGGACAGTGAAATAGATTACCTCAGAATATAACTGCACCTTTGTCATCTAGTCCAATTGGCCAAAGGGCCAAGGCTTGGGGGATGGAATTCCATCTTGAAGCATGTGAGGTTTAGCATTTTGGAAACACAAATCAGGGCAGGACTTATAAACTTAACGGTAATGTCCTGGGGAGGGCTGCTGAACAAACAGATCTTAATGGAGATTCCTAGTTCCTTGAAAGTGGAGTCTTAGGCCAACAGAGTGATGAAGAAGGCGTCTCATATGCTGACTGTCATTGGTCCATTTATTGAGTAATAAAATTGGGAGAACATGTTTAAGCTCTACAGGACTTTGATTAGACCACATTTGGAATACTGCAGAGAATTCTGGTTCTGTCTGCCAGGCGAAGGATGTTGTGAAACTTTGAAATGTTCAGAAAACACTTGCAATAATGTTTTCTGAATTTGAAGTGTTTGAGCTACAGAGACAACCTGAACCGGCTGGGTCTACTTGTCCTGAAGTCTCAGAGGGTGAGGTTGATAAAATCATGAGGGGAAAGAATAACTAATGTGTTGTCCCAGTGGATGAGTTTGCAAAACTAGAGGGTACAGGCTGAAGGTGACAGGGGCAATATCTCAAAGGAAACTAAGGGACAACGTTTTCATTCTATGGTTGTGCATGCATGGAATGATCTGCCAGAGGAAGTGGCGGAGGACGGTGCAATTACAACATTTGAAAGGCATCTCAATCGGGTCATGAAGAGAACTGATTTCGAGCGATATGGGTTAAATGCTGGCAAATGGTTAGATTTATTTATGATGCCTGGTCGGCATGGACGTGTTGGACTGAAGAGCCTGTTTCCATGCTGCATTTCTGACTGGCTCTATGACTCTATATTCTGATAGAGTAAAAAGTGAGGTCTGAAGATGCTGGAGATCAGAGCTGAAAATGTGTTGCTGGTTAAAGCAACATAACAACACGACGGTTGGAGGAAGAGCGCCTCATCTGCCGCCTGGGAACCCTCCAACCACAAGGGATGAACTCAGATTTCTCCAGTTTCCTCATTTCCCCTCCCCCCACCTTGTCTCAGTCGATTCCCTCGAACTCAGCACCGCCCTCCTAACCAGCAATCTTCTTCCTGACCTCTCCGCCCCCACCCCACTCCAGCCCATGACCCTCACCTTGACCTTCTTCCACCTATCACATCTCCATCGCCCCTCCCCAAGTCCCTCCTCCCTACCTTTTATCTTAGCCTGCCTGGCACACTCTCCTCATTCCTGATGAAGGGCTCTGGCCCGAAATGTCGAATTTCCTGTTCCTTGGATGCTGCCTGACCTGCTGTGCTTTAACCAGCAACACATTTTCAGCTATATTCTGATAGAGTCAAGTTTTGTCCCAATGAAAACCTATTGTGCAATGAGCCATAGAGTCAAACAGCACGAAAATTGACAGTTCGGTCCAATCTGTTTGCACTTGCCAGATGTCCTGAAATTGTCTACTCCCATATGCCAGCTTTTTCCCGTGTTCCTCTAAACCCGTTCTATTTATGCACTCATCCAAACGTCTTTAAATGTTGAAATTGTACTCCCCTCTGGCATCATGCTCAATACATGCAGCATGCTTTGTGTACAAAGTTGTCACCATGGTCGGTTTTAGATTTGCCCCCCTCATGCAAACCATTTGAAATCTAATTTTGGAATCCTTGGGTATGGTAACACAACTTTTGCTATAACCCTATCTATAACTCTTATAGTTGAACACACGTCGATAACACCTCCCCTCAGCCTCCAAGGATTCGAGAAAAAATATTTTTCAGACAGTGTTTAGTCTCTCCCTGGAGCTTAAATTCTCCAATCACTGCAACACAATTATGAATCTTTTCGGTGCCCTTTCATGTCTCACAACATCCTTCATTTCAGAGAGCAACCAGAATCGTATGGAATATTTTAAACATATCTGAACCAATGTCCTGTACGTCCTCAAAATAACATCACTACTTCCGACTAGTAAAAGGAAACCATGCCATATTCCTTCTTCACAACCCTGTACAACTGCGTTTTCACTTTCAAGGAATTATGTACCTGCACCCACTTATGTCGTTGCTCGTAAAACTCCCCAGGCCCGAACCATTAAATAATTCCTGACCTGATGTGCTTTACTGAAATACAACAATTTACATTTATGTAAATTAAATACCATCAACAATCCGTCGGCTTTTGGCACATCTGAGAAAAGCCTAATTATACATTGGGAATAGTTCTTCGTTATCCACTACACATTCGTTATCCACTACAGCTATTTTGGTGACTTTTCTAGACTATATTAGATAACTCCTGCATGTACATGCAAATGGCTTAGATGAATGATAAAATGCAATGGACCCAGCACATCGCTGATCACGGGCCTCCAGTTTGAAATACAACCTGTCCCCAACCTTCAAGCAAAGTTTGCATTCGATTGGACAGATCCCCCTTGGATCCAATGTGATTACAACTTATTCATCAATCTACCATGCGGAAGCCATGTCAAAAGGCAGGCTCAAGTCCATATTGCTAAGGTCTAGCTCTCTACCTTCGTCAATCTTCTTTTTCAACTCTTAAAGGAAGTTGATCAAGTTAGTGTGATTTGATTGCTCACGGACAAAACTATGTTAATTAAACATTAATCAGTCCTGACCTTACAAATGCATGGATATCCTGTCAATGATAATCCTGCCAAGAACTTACCTAGCACTGAAATTATGGGTTCTGAGCAGAAAGTGAGTAGCTTGATGATGCAAAAACAATCTATAGTTTATAGGTGCATGAAATAGAGGATAAGTATTGCTGAATTTTAACTATTGAACGCTGTGATCTTTTGTTCGAACTGGAATACCAAATCATAGTTATTCGACTCTCAAGACAAACAGCAGCCACAGCATACACGAATGGGAAACAGAAAGAAACCGCTCATTCTGGAAAGTGAATTGGGAATGATGGAATGACTCGGAACTTTAAAGAGCCCATTCAAGTGCGAAATACCTGTCGTCAATGCGATAATCAGCGTGTATCAGAACTTCACCCCTATAGGTTTTCGCTAAACGCCAGAAACAGAGACAGTGATCACCATCTTCACCACACACGGAATGGGAGAAAATTAAATCAAACCTAATCAGTCAGTTGACGTATAATCTCCTCCAGGCACATTATTAAGTTTTCAAAAGACTCTTTCTGTAGAAGAGGGCTAATAATATTCAGTAGGTGAACAGCTACCTCCATCTGGTGGCAATTGCGATGACATCTGTAACAGACAAATGTAACCGCGTCCACAAACACACAGAGGCTAAAGGGAAATACTTAAAATGTTCCACTTTGAGGTCAGTCAGTATGTCTCTGTTGCCTGGAACCCCTGTGTTGAAGATTTCCTTAAAAACTGAAATTTCATAGCATTTGCTGCTTACCACGAGGGTTTTTTTTTAACAGCTACGACTGCAAAGCGTAAGCTTCCAAAATTGCATCATATGAAAACAAAGACAGATATTACAAAAGAGTTAAGTTGCAATGCCCCAAAACACACCCTATTATCTCTATTCTTTTTAAAACCTACGCTTGTAAAATATGGTGAATGAACTCGCAATAACACAGATTATGGGACGATAATAATATGACATCATGGGTGGCTACCCCATTGCCATGAACCAGAATTGTTGAGATAATTTATTTGAATACATCAACTCAAGTTTCATCTCGAAATGTGGTAAACAATAAGTGCCAGGGTTATAGACAGGAGAACGTTCAGGATAGAAGATGCCAGTAAAACACATAGAGGTTAACTTAGGTCCATTCCATAATAACCATGTTGTGGCCAAGAGATTTAGAGGAACCACATTCACAATGGAAAAGCTGTATCGGTGGCAAGATTACATCAGTGAGTAAGGACACTTGCAGGGTCGAAGAATGGCCTCAAGACAGTGGGGAAAGCAATCTTCATCAAGTAGTCTCCACCAGGCAGGTGGAAGACTGAACAAAGGAGAGGAGGAATACCAAGGGAATAGTTCTTTAAAATCCCAGTGATAGAAATAAAAAAGCTCTCTTCAAAATTATATGGAGACTGAAACATTCCTGGTTGACAAGTCATGTGTCATCTGTTGCCAGAAAACAAATTTAATTGTGGTGGTCGTCCACTTTCTTTGTAGAATTATCTAATGCATTATCTCGAAATTACTGCTTCTTCACAAACTGAATACACTGCCAGAATTTTGTGATAAATTGTTCACTGTGCAATTGTGATGGCGAACCCAGAAAGATCAGTGTATTTTTTGAGATATGTTGGAAGAGGATTCAGACACAACTGCTAGAATCCCCAAACTCTGAATCAGACTCACTGATTTAAATCTCAGTCTGAACAGCGGCCCGAGAGAACAGAAGACATGCAGACGAGAGGAGAGAGAAAAACAACTGAGAGTCGCACATATAAATCGGAGGGGTATAGGTGTAGATTTAAGCCCAGAGTTTTTGTGCAATAATGATTTGCAGATTTGGTAAGACAAGAAATGCTAAGCAGCATCCATTATGTGGGATTTACACAAAATAAGCTCGATCTTCTGAAATTAATGTAATATTTGAATTTAGAATTAGACTTCAATTAGAATGTGATAATACTATTGCAATGTGTACTCATGCACAGGAAAACAGGAGTACAGTGAGAAGTTTACAAAACTGCCATTTGGAATGCAAATAAAACATAATTAATATAAAAAAGAGATACAAAGGAAGTACAACCAAACTGAAAGGAAACGGTCAAATCACCACTATCACATCCACCATGAGCCCTGACATATCACTGAAGCTGTTAATTCGCTGCTGGAATATTAAAGTTTTCCTTTATTTTTTGAACGCTCAGATGATTCGAATCCATGCCTGCGGCTGTTACTTCCGCCTGGCACCCGAGTCTTGCCAGAGCCTGGATCTTCAGAGCAATCTGCGCTTCTGGACCAGGGGTCAACATAGGGCCCCAAGGTGAGTTGTCTCTTTTTTGCTATCTTTGCTGGTGCCGCAGTATCCTCAGACCTGTTTTTCGATCACTAGGAAATCTCACATTCCATGATTGAAATGCTCTTGCCATCACCAAGAATGCTGTTGCAAAAGGAAGAAAAATAGAAGAACTTACCTAGCACTGAAATTATGGGTTCTGAGCAGAAAATGAGGAGCTTGTTGTCGAAATTGGTGATGCAAAAACAATCTACAGTTTATCGGTGCATGAAATAGAGGATAAGTATTGTTCAAGTTTAACCATTGAACGCTGTGATCTTTTGTTCGAGGTGGAATATCAAATCATTGTTATTCGACTCTCAAGACAAACAGCTGCCACAGCATACACGAATGGGAAACAGAATGAAACTGCTCATTCTGGAAAGTGAATTGGGAATGATGGAATGACTCGGAACTTTAAACAGCCGATTAAAGTGCGAAATACCTGTCGTCAATGCGACGATCAGCGTGTATCTGAGCGTCACCCCTATAGTTTTTGGCTAAACGCCAGAAACAGAGACAGCGATCACCGTCTTCAACACACACGGAATGGGAGAAAATCAAATCAAACCTAATTAGTCAGCTGACGTATAATCTCCTCCAGGCACATTCTTAAATTTTCAAACGACACTTACTGTAGAAGAGGCTAATAATATTCAGTAGATGAACAGATACCGCCATCCGGTGGCAATTGCAACGACATCTGTAACAGACAAATGTAACCACGTTCACAAGCACACAGAGGCTGAGGGGAAATACTTAAAAGGTTCCACTTTGAGGTAAATCAGTATGTCTCTGTTGCCTGGTGAAGAAGGAACCCCTGTGTTGAAGATTTCCTTAAAAACTGAAATTTCATAGCATTTACTGCGTACCACGAGGTTTTCTTTAACAGCTACGAGTGCTATGTGTAATCTTCCAAAATTGCATCATATGAAAACAAAGTCAGAAATTATAAAAGTAGTTAAGTTGCAATGCCCAAAACCAGCATCAGCACTTCATCTGGCGCCAAACATACCCTATTATCTATATTCTTTTTAATCCTACGCTTCTAAAGTATGGTGAATGAACTCGCAATAACACGGATTATGGGACGATAATAATCTGACATCATGGGTGGCTAACCCATTGCCATTAACCAGAATAGTTGAGATAATTTATTTGTATACATCAACTCAAGTTTCATCTCGAAATGTGATTAAACAGTAAGTGCCAGGGTTATAGAGAGGGGAACGTTCAGGATAGAAGATGACAGTAAAACTCATCGAGGCTAACTTAGGCCCATTCCATAATAACCATGTTAGCCAATAGATTTAGATGAACCACATTCACAATGGAAAAGCTGCTACGGTGGTTCTCTTCAAATTTTTTAGGAGACTGAAACATTCCTGGTCGACAAGTCATGTGTCATCTGATGTCAGTAAACCAATTTAGTTGTGGTTATCGTCCACTTTATTTATAGAATTATCTCTAAATTACTGCTTCTTCACAAACTGAATACACTGCCAGAATTTTGTGGTAAATTTTTCACTGTGTAATTGTGCTGGCGAACCCAGAAAAAAAAAGTGTTTGTTTTTAGACATGTTTGAAGAGGATTCAGACACAACTGCTAGAAAACCCAAACTCTGAATCAGACTCATTGATTTAAATCTCAGTCTGAAGAGCGGCCTGAGAAAACAGAAGATATGCAGACGAGAGGAGAGAGAAAAAAACTGAAAGTCGCACATATAAATGGGAGGGGTATAGGTTTAGATTTAAGCCCAGAGTTTTTGTGCAATAATGATTTGCAGATCTGGTAAGACAAGAAATGCTAAGCAGCATCCATTATGTGGGGTTTACACAAAATATGCTCGATCTTCTAAAATCAATGCAATATTTGAATTTAGAATTAGACTTCAATCAGAATGTGATAATATTATTGCAATGTGTTCTCATGCACAGGAAAACAGGAATACAGTGAGAAGTGTACAAAACTGCCATTCAGAATGCGAATAAAACATAATTAATATAAAAAAAAACTAAAGATATACAACCAAACTGAAAGGAAACGTTCAAATCACCCCTCCCACATCCACTATGAGTCCTGCAATGTCACTGAAGCTGGAATATTAAAGCATTAAAGTTTATCCTTTATTTTTGAACGCTCAGATGATTCGAATCTATGCCTGCTGCTTATGCTGGAGCGTTGGAACGTTACTGTTACTATCGCCAGGCTCCCCAGTCTTGCCAGAGCCTGGATCTTCAGAGCAATCTGAGATTATGGACCAGGGTTCAACATGGGGACCCGAGGTGAGTTGTCTCTTTTTTGCTATCTTTGCTGGTGCCGCAGTATCCTCAGACCTGTTTTCGATCACTAGGAAATCTCACATTCCATGATTGAAATGCTCTTGCCATCACCAAGAATGCTGTTGCAAAAGGAAGAAAAATAAAAACAAAAAAAAAATACAAGCAATAGAAGAATTAGAACAAGATAAATCAGAATGAAGGAGGCAAACTTGCAATAACAGGAAATACCATAGTTCGACAAAATTAAAAGCAGGTTTGATAAAATACAGCTTGACAACTGTTTTCAATAGGAAGCCTTTCAAACAGATGCAAAAAAGGAATTAGAAGAAAAGCAACGTACTTTACTTTTCGCATTGAACTCTGTTCAAATTTTTGTTTCTGCAGTGAATAAATGGTAGAATTCGATCCTATGCAAATTTTTTACATGTATAGCAAGGGCACTTGGAAAAAGAATTAAATCTACACAGCGATAAAACAACAAAAGGATGAAAGGTTTAGAATTAAATAAACAGTCTTTTTGAAGAGCGGATGAAGCTTCGTTTTCTGATTGACCATATGCTGCATTGTATATCTCCAATAATACGACTTTTTGAAATCCCCTACCCATTAACGTGTAGCTCACTTAAGTTGTGACTAAAGGGGCAGGGTGGTCACAAATATCTCAACATTCAGAATTTCCATATGTAAACCAAGCAGTGACACTTATTTTCTGTTCTCAAATGGAGCAGTGAGTTCACTCATCGCCACGTCATCGCAGTTCTGCCTTCAACTTCCGTTTGTTCTGACTCTTACCCACCTTTCCGCTCTGTGGTATTTAGGATTGCTGCAACCCTTGCTGCTGTTGATTGACTGGAGAAACTGTGAAAGTGGATCTTGGATGGAGGGTTTTGCAGTCTGCAGAATTACAAACCCAGAGAGCGCAATGAAGAACTGCCTTGCACGACTCTTCATCATTGTCTCACTTATCAGTAAGTCCTTTTTTCCATTCACACCCGGCCAAGTTATTTGTAGTCGGGACATCATTATTATTGAAACAATGACTGTACTGATCATGACTTCAGATAATGTTATTATTTTTCTCAGAATTCAGTTGTGAAGACACGGTGGAACAACCAGTTCCTGAAATGACGGTTGAGGAAGGAAATAATGTTATACTCACATGCAACTTTAAGACAAGTGATCTTAATCCTTATGTTTTCTGGTACGGTCAACACACAGGACAGCCTCCGCAATATATACTTTACATGATTTCAGCTGGGATTGTAAACAGGAATCCTGAATTGTCTGATCGTTTTTCTTTGACATTTGAGAAAACTACAAAGAAAACCAATTTAACGATCAACAAGGCCTTCGTCTCCGACTCTGCTGTGTATTTCTGTGCAATGAGACCCACACTGATGCAAACAGATGGCACGGCCCGTACAAAAACGCTCTCACAGACCCACACTGATGCAAACAGATGGCACGGCCCGTACAAAAACGCTCTCACAGACTTCCAATTAGTGGTCACTAGAGGGCGGTCTCACACCTCGGAACATAACAATTCACCTCTACAGGAAGAATCACAGGACCAAAGTCTTGAGTAATAAAAAATGAATCTCAGTAACAAATCTTTAGTTACATTTGCAGATTTTTATCGCTCTGTAAGTTCAGGATGCCAATATGGTAAGAATAACAGTCAGAAATATTTCTGTGCTATTCTATTTCCTGTTTTGTTGGAAATGAACGACTCCAATGCCTTTCCTTCTCATCTCTCCATTCAGTTCCTTCCGCTCAGCACATTGGATGATATTTACTTTGCACTTGCATTACAATTTAAAATTCGACTGTGGAGGGGGGCAGAGTGGCGTGAGGACTAGGCACATATTGCTCATGTAAGCATTTGTCCCTTCTTGGGAGACTAATTCAGAGGTTTTGCAACATGCCTTCGTGAAAACAGCAGCAACACATTATGCCACGCATTAAAAGTGCCTGACTTCTGTGTCCACAGACATGTGAGCAGTTCTCTGAAACACACACCCACACACATATGCAAATACACATATCTGCGCACGCAAGAGCCTTCTCCCAAACGTCCTCCTTTTGGCTCGATCACAGCCTGTGAGGTCTATGTCATTTCTGCATCAGTGCCGTCAACTGCACGGTGAATACATTATTTTCATTTGAATTTGCATTGTGCTGTAACTGCCATCCTCAGTAATTGTCAAACAGAGGGTTGAAATTCAAATAGGTTTCGTCAGACTAGAATGCGCTTCAGAGAGCCAACGTCAATTTAGCTGCACTTTCTGTACTTTAATGTCAAAGCATTTTGACACATATGTTTGCAAATGCTTGAACAAAAGCGCATTTTCAAATCACATACAGCTGTTCAAATATTCAACATTTGGCTTCAGATATTAATCTTTGGACGGGACAGACGAATGGAAGGTGTGGAAGATGGAAAACGATGTTGCAGTGGGAATGAAAATGGTCCTGAGATCTGATTTCTGTAGCTACGTACTGCAATAGCTTTGGAGCTAAATGACAATAAAATAGATGAGTGAGTGCTTGAAATGCTTATATGCTTTTCTACATCACATCCGTTTTTGATCTGAGTGTTAATTTTAAACCCTGCTTTTCAAACCCTGCTGACATTGAGCATTTGTTAACAGGATTCCCCTCGACTCACGTTGTTTTTACAGTGAATGGTAATCAAGTTAATATTTAAAAAATGAAAAGTTTCGAGGTTGCAGGTTCCATTCTCTCACCCACGTCTGACGATTATGAATCAGTAAGTATACTTTGCTCAGGCAGAAAGAAGGACATTGTTCAGTAAGTCAAAGCAAAGCAACGTTTTATATGCAAACCCTTGTCAAATAGGTGATTGAAATTCAGTTTCAATTTCGAAGAGAGTTGATTTTCTTTCATTGTCTGTTTATTGATATAAAATTTCATTTTTAAAATGCAAGGATTTTATGTATCACTTCGACCAAAGTGATTCTATGTCATTCACTAAACTGATTTGTAGTTACTATTTCAACATTTGTTCAGTGTACTGTTGGAATCAGCTTTTGTAAACCATTCCAGAGTCTCAACACAACAAAGATAGCAGCAGTCATGAATTCAGCTGAACAACACTTTCTCCAGGGCAGTTAGAGGTTGCCAATAAATATTAGTTTATCCTTCAAACCCTACGCTCTGTGAAAGATTTGTTTGTAATTAATGCAACAGTGGTTATAGTTTTCTCTAAACCTGGACATCTCCTGATAATGGCATGAGCTGTATTGAACGGTGGCTCAGTGCTGAGCCGGCCACGTCACACTGCCACGAGTCTGAGTTCGATTTCACAATCAAGCGACTGTCTGTATGCAAATTTGCTCTCTGCCGGGAAGTGTTTCTGCTCAGAGTCCAGGCGTGTGCATGCTTACTTAGGTTGCAGTGTTAATGTAAAGGCTGAGATCTGGGTGGAATGTTCTTCAGAGTGTCAATATGTATTCGCCGAACTGAACAGTCTGCTTCACACTGTACGAATTGTCCGGTTAGAATATGGGGTATTACCACTCTTGGCCAGACAGTTCATTTTGTGGGTTGTCACAGTATCTGGTTATATTATACTGGACAGAATTGCCCTGATGACAAATGCCTGTATATTTCAGGTTCCCTAGCTCAGCGATTAATGCACTGGTCTTATAAATCAATGTTTGTAAGTTTCATTATCACTGGCTATTTGTTTGAGTGTCTACATCCTTGATGCCTTCAAGAGTAAATTAAAGAATATTTCTAAAGTTTTGCGAAGCGATGGTACTAACAGGACGATGGTGTTTCCTCGACAGAATGAGACTGATCTGACTGAGCTTGGAGTTCTTGTTTGCCCTTCCAGGAAGTCATTGGTTAGTACGAGGTATCAGTCAGATAGCAAACTGGTCAATAGCAAAGCAGCGTGAGCGTCAGGTGTTTATTGGAACAGCGTTTGTCACACGGTTCCTGGGTCAAGTCCGGAGGTGCGTAGTAACTTCAAGCAGGTTGATTAGAAAATAATGAAAACAGCTGTAACAATGCGATGATAATATCAGGAAATCTATGGCAGGAAATTTGACGTCCTCTCGAAAACGTACAATCACATGTTTGAACAGGTTGTTGAGAAAATTTACAGATTAGCATTGTACTTGACGTGAAGGACTTCCATCTGAGCAGGAAAACGTCGTTACGTTCTTTGTTAGCAAAGAAAGGCAGAAATACATTTTGTCTATTCAAAAGTGTGCCTTCTGATCGGTCGAATGCACCTGCTTGTTTGCAAACTAACCAATGTGATTTTGCTGTAGATAGATGATAGGAAGTTTCATTCATTACAGTCTGACTGTAATGATCCATCTAAATTAAAGTTAAAAGTGACAGGGGAAGATGATTCAGTGGTAAAAGTCCAAAGGAAACAGTCATCAATTGAAAAGTAAATGGGCACAAAAATGGGAGGAAAACATTGGAATATGCCTTTACATAGGTTAGGGTTTAATAATTTGAAATTTCACTGACATTCTCGTTTTCCATAATTTATGCCTTTCTCTGATCAAACTTCCACTTCATATGTTCCTCAGCAGTTTAACACATGCAGCATGTGGACAGATTTCACAACATATAGTCATAAGTTTTTGCACCACCTCATTGAACAGTAACCAAGGGCTGCCCAATCCTTCCACTCTCCTTTATGTTGGCATTTTCCCAGCCCTCAGACTTCATTTGCTTATTTCACTGTATCTTGAACTTCTTAGCGCAGAGATTCCTTCTTCTTGCCCATTTCTGTCATTTATTAGATCAACAGTGAAAGGAAACAGGGATTTCTAACTCCGCATTGACTGAACTTTTCTGGCGGGAATGACAGTTAGACACAGGACGTATTAATCAAAATATTTCCGTACTCCATCCTCATCATTAACTCATGGCCGATTGGGTATTTGTTCCCAGTAAAACTCCATTCTCCCAATCTCTGCTTTGAATGCTGTAACAATAGTAATGATGCAGTGAAGATGTTAAAATGATTATACTGATCTAAATGAACGTTATTCTGACTGTTGATGTAACTGCCATATGATTGTTGCAGCTACAGGAAATAGTGCAACATTCAATTGTTAGTAAAACTGTTAACGACGAAATTGATAGCACATAAAAATAAAGCTTGAACACAAAAAAAAATCACACCAGTTCAGATATTGCCTGCATCTTTGTCATGCTCTAAATTCACGCTTTGGTTCATTACAGAGAATTGGAACATGAATGACAGAATCACGAATTGGTTTTTACTCCATATTTAATAGAAAAGTGAAAATTAACAAGTAATATTTGGCACAACCCTGAACTCTGACAATGAAATCTTGTGAAACTCACGACGTTGCAAACACATAGCAGATCCCAATCAAAACTCCACAATTAGAATTCGATGCATTCGTGATCAGATCATGCCGTCATGCCATGAAACGAGCAAAATATGTTTAAAGTGAAGTGGCAGGAGCTCTCAAACGGAATGTAACGTTCAACAGTTATTTGTTCAATGATCCTTCAGGGGTTTCTTCATTATGAGAAAATTATTTCGTCCCATTTAGTTTTACATTGCCACGTCCAGTGAAACCTGCTTTCCAATCTAATACACAACAAGCTGTTCTAAGAAAATATCCTAAAAGCGTTGTATGTGTTCTACATCTAGGTTACTTCAGCCGTTTGACATTTACAGTATTTAGAATAGTGGGAATGGAGGTTAGGGCAGTTGAATGTTCCTCTTGCAGAATGTGGAAGTTAAGGGTCATCATCAGTATACATGCTGACTTCATCTGCCAGAAGGCACCTAACTCCATCTCCTCGAAACCTGCGTTGGGGAACTGAAGCTAGAGCTGGATGAACTTCGGAACATTCAGGAGGTGGAGTAGGTTATCGAGAGTAGTTACAGAAAGGTAGCTACATCTCAGGTACAAGAAGAAGGTAGATGGGTTACGGTCAGCTGATGGAAAGGGAAGTGGCCGACAGTAAAGGGATTAATAGTGGCCGATTCACTCAACAACGAGTATACCATTTTGCGTACTGTTTTAGGTGGGGGTGTGGGGGGAGGGCGGGGGAAGGAAATTTCCAGGCGTGAGCAATGGAGGACAGGTCTCTTGCACAGAGTCCGTTCTTATTACTCACAAGGGAAATGGGGAGAGGAGCGGAACATTCGTCATTTACAAATCTATTGTTGGGGGTTGACAGGAGATTCTCTGGGAATGAGAGGTAATAACAGCCGGTTTGTTGCTTCCCTGGTGCCACATTTCGTGACGTGTTTGATCGTGTTCTCGGGACCCTTGAGGGTGTTGGGGAGCAGCCCCAAGCCGTGGTCCACATGGCACCAACCACACAGGTAAGAAGAGTGATGGGATTTAAGTCAGAAATTCAGGGAACTAAGGTGCAAGGTTCAAGCAAGAACATACAGAGTTGCCTCGGGTAGGTGATGCCTTTACAAACAGGATGGTTTCACCCAAATCAGAGAGGTACCAATATCTGTGAAGGGGTTGGGTTGTGGCGGGAATTTTCTAATGGTCTTCGGGAGGGTTTAAACTAAATCAGCAGAGGCATGGGAATCAAAATTATAGTTCCAGTGTACAGTGGTTGACAGTGGTGAGATTCGAAGTAAGATTTTAAAGTCGCAAGAGGGCACGGGCAAGCAAGAAATTTGTTTGAAAAGTGTCTACATCAACACCAGTAGCATCCAGAATAAAGTGGGTGAATTCACAGCATGGTTCGGTGCCAGGGATTTGGATGCTGTGACCATTTCGGAGACATAGGTAGAGCAAGGCCAAGAATAGTTGTTGCAGGCTCCAGGATTTAGACATTTAAGTAAGACCAGAGAAAATGGTAAAAGAGGTGGATGGGGAGTGTGGCATTGTTAATCACGGACAGTATTGCGGTGGCAGAAACGTCATTTGAAGATTCCTCGACTAAGGTAGAATAGGCTGATGTTAGAAACAGGAAAAGAGAGGTTACCCAGTTTGGAGTTTTCTATAGGCCTCCAACAGTTCCAGAGACATAGGGCAAGGATAGCAAAGATCATTTGGTTAGGAACGAGGATCAAATGTTAGTTGTTATGGAGGACTTTAACTTTCCAAATATTGTTTGGAAATACTGCAGTTTGAGTATTTTAGATGGGTCAGTTTTTGTCCAAAGTGTGTAGGAGGGTTTCCTGACACAGTATGTACAGAGGCATGCAAGGACCGAGTACGTATTGGAATTGGTACTGGGTAATGAAGTCGTCCAGATGTTTGATTTGGAGGAATGTGAGCACTTTGATGATAATGACCACAATTTGATTATGTTTGCTTGAGCAATGGAAAGGGATAGGTATATACCACAGGGCAAGAGTTATAGCTGGGGGAAAGACAAATGTGATGCGATTAGGCAAGATTTAGGATGCATAAGATGAGGAAGGAAATTGCCAGAAATGAGCAGAATTGAAATGTGGAGCTTATTCAAGGAATAACTACTGTGTGTTCTTGATAGCTGTGCACTTGTCACGTAGGGAGGAAGTTATCGTACGGGGAAGCCATGGTATATCAAAGAAATTGAAGCTCTTGTCAAGACGAAGATGAATACTCATGTCAGGATGAGACTTTAGGGCGCAGTTGGGGCGCTTGTGAATTAGAATTTAGACAGGAAAGACTTAAAGATAGAGTGAAGAAGAACCACGAGAGGGCACGGATAGGATCAAGGAAATTCCTAAGGCTTTCACTAGATACGTTAGGAATTAAAGAATGACGAGATAAGATGAGATCCAATCTAGGATAGCAGTGGTAAATTGTATGCCATGTCAGAGTAGATAGGGAAAACGCCAAATGAATATATTTCATTAGTATTCACACTGGAAGAAAAGATAGTGATGTGGAGGACAATACTGTGTTATTGACTACTAGACTAGATGAGTTGATGTTCACGAAGAAGAGATGTGAGCAATTCTGGAAACTGTGAAAATAAAGAAGCCCCTTGTGCCGAATGGATTTTATCCAAGGATTCCCTGGGATGCCAGGGAGGAGATTGACGAACTTTTGACTTGGATCTTTATGTTGTCATTGTCTACAGGAATAGTCCCAGAAGACAGGAAGAAGCAAATGTTGATCACTTACTCAAAAAGAGGCGTAGAGGCAACCCTGGTAATTACAGACCAGTGAGCCTTATTCCAATTGTGGATAAAGTGTTGGAAAAGGCCGGAACAGATCGGATTTATAATCTACTCGATAGATATAATTTGATTAGGGATAGTAAAAACAGTTTTGTGAAGGGTAGGTCGTGTCTCATAGACTTTATTGAGTTTGTTGAGAAGGTGAGTAAGCAGTAGAATGAGGGTAAATCAGTTGATGTGTTGTGATGCATATGGATTTCATGAAGGCGTTTGAGAAGATTTCCAACGGTAGGGTATTACAAAATACGGGAACATGGGATTGAGGGTGATTAGCGGTTTGGATCGGAAATTGACTATCTGAAATAACTTACAATTGATTTGAATCTGTCACTGAGTTAAGGTCTGAAGCTTCAGGAATCACGCTTCAAAAATGTGTGGAGGAGGCAATGGGCTCTTATTTACAGTTACGATCCTATTTTCATCTTTATTGGTGCACCAGGTAGGAAATGGATCCGCAGTAAGTTCTTTTCTTTTTATTTTGTAAATTTGCATGAAATTAATTTCTTCCCTTCCATGAGCCATATGTTTTTTTCCAGCTTTCAACTCTCTCGGAGAATAAGAGATTTCAAAGAATTTACATTGGATATTGTCGTATTAAATTACATCAGATGATGTTGTGGCAACTCGTAGATCTGTACTTATGTTGCAAAGAAAACAATGTTGTTCAAAATTTTATGCTGTGATGAAACATGAAAAAATATTGATCGGTTAGATATTTGATAAGATAACTTTATAATGCGGTTACAATACTATCTAGTGTATTCATTGCTCTTTAGAATAATTATGTTATTTTGCATGAATAATTATTGTCAGAATATGATTTTCGATGTTATTTGTGGAGGCATTTGACAGCTGTGAGTGGAAGTGCAAGATATTTAAGCAAGTGTGTATTTTGACTTGCCCCGATAGGCATTGTACATATTTCTTTCACTTTGAATAGTTCTAGTTTCTCATCAGGAATGAACTTTTGCTGGAAAGAGGAGTATTGGTTGCTTAACTTTAGTTTTAACTTCAGATTGAAGTTTACTTTTCTTCATTTCTTGATTTGCTTTTGATGGAGATCTGTCCTGAATGTTTTATGAGCAAATTTGATTTGAATACGAAATAAAACGAAGCTCAGAATATGACTAGTTTTTTTTATCTGATAATTTTTCAGACCTTTTGTGCAGTTTTTTTCTTCTTAGCTGTTTCTTTTCTCAGTGTTTGTCTATTTCCTCAGTTCGGTTTCCGTCTGTGTCAGGGCTTGAATGTTATGCTAACCTGACTTTCTGTGAAGGAATTTTGATGTAAATGTATTCTTATGACAAGGCGGTAAGCCTTTTGCTAATTAAACCAAACACCCAGAAGACCATACCTTGTCTCGTAGTTTGTAAAAGTATGACTAAGGAGAACTCCTGAATCTCTCTATTTGAAGAAAGATTACCAATGCATTGTTTAACTCTAAAAGTAAACAATAAACAACAACTATTTGTATCATTAAGCCTTCTTTCTCTTTCATGATTCTCATCTCCATACAACTCTATAACAATATGCTGTTCCAATACAACCGTACTAAAATTACATCAACTTAATCTCAAAATCAACAGTGGCTGTCATCTCCGCTGTCCTACTTCTTTCTGTGGGAGATGTCCCTGGGTCATCTACTGTATTTGATGGCAAAAATGTTTCATTTGTAAGGGGTGCCTTTGATAGCTAGTGTTTTAGCTGGCAGTGTATGTCGATGACAGTTACGATCTGTCTAAATTTCAAACTGTCAAATTGCCAATTTTATCCACCCAACATCGGATTGTGTCATTGGTTCGATATTGGCAAATCAATAAATTCAAAATCGATTGTGCCTTATTACACTGAGACATAATTAAAGCAGATTGGTCAAATTCAAATTGTTCTAAAAAATCATGCATCAATTCCACTGCCAAATGTTGCATTTTTTCAAATTTGCAGTGCACTCTGAGAGTGCTATCTTGTCAGATGTCATGCGCTTTTAAACTCCCAATGTAAAACAACATTCATTCTCTTAAAAGTACGTATATGCTTTCAAATCCATAACAGTATGTGTTTTATAAAAGCTGTGTCTCGTAGTGCGCGTACCTCTAACTTTACATGAAAATGTGTGCATGTGGTTGTATGTCTAGCGTCTGTGTCTCGAAATAAGTGGTTTTTGTGTGTACGAGTTTTTGAGTTGTCTTATTTTCTGCATTAGTTGTTAACATTTTATGCGTTCTATATAATGAATTTAAACGTCGATCACTTAACATTTCAAACAAGATTGCTCCTAATCACTGCAGCTTTACTAATTTGTTCATTCCCTGGATATGCAGAAGATGATTCCTTGTTCCTCCAACTTGCGTTCGGATTTGCTGCAGCAGTGGAGGAGGCCAAGGAAGGTCATATGGGAAGGGAATGGGAAGGGGAATTAAAATGGGCAGTGACTGGGAGGTCAGTTCGGCATGCTCGGCGAAATGTGAACTGAGGTTATAATTGGACTCTTCCCGTCGTAGAGTAGACCACACCGTGAACACTGGATACTGTAATGTGGTGTGGAGAAGAGGCAGCTGTACCTTTGACTTAATTGGAAGGACTGTTTGAAGCGCTGGATGGAGGCGAATGGGGGTACACTAAAGGTTTTGCAAATATTTTGAAGTCAGGGAAAGTTACCTGAGTGTTGTTGGGGATGGCAACGCAAACCAGCCTTTGGCAAATGGGACAGCTTTATAGAAGTCAGAGAGGGGTGGGGAGGGGAAGTTGATTTTGGTGGTGGGTCAAATTGGAGCTGGTGGAAATGTGTACGTGTGATATTTTGAATGTGGAGACTGGAGGGGTGGAAGGTCAGAACACGGAGAACGCTATGTCCGTTGCATTTAGGGTGGGATTTAGAGCAGTGGAGCGGGGAAAGGAGGAGGTGTGGTGGAAGGATATCTGGATGACAGAAGCAGGAAAAGCGAGTTTTTCAAAATAGGTGGACATCTGCAATGTTTGGCAGTGGAATGTCTCTTTATCCTAGCAGATGCTGTGGGGGCAGAGGAATTGGGAGAATGGAATGGCGTTCTTGCACGATACTGAGTGGGAAGAGGTGTAGTACAGATAGTTATGGGAGTATATGGGCTTTTGTAAACGTCTGGGCGGAGACTGTCTATTATCCAGTATATCACTTGTCTTTAATGAAAGTAGTTCATTTTTAAAAATTCTGTTGTGACGCAGATTGTCTCGAAGATTACGATACTTTAAAGGAAAGTAGGTAATTCTACATCATTGTCTATGTTAAGCAAAAACACATTTTGGGTTTCAGAGGGGAGACAAATGTTTACAATGTATTACCAAACAGTGAGGAAATGGAGGATCTTCCAGGATTGAACAAATTTGAGAAATTTACACTTCAAGGGAAATCATACACCCGTTTCGAGGAAAGGTTACTGGGACATCGAGAAGTACGTTCATGAACAATTAGGAAGGAAGGAAGGAAAGAAGGAAATAATAAAGGAAGGAAGGAAGGAAAGTAAGTAGGTAGCTTAAACTGACCATTTCCTGAATGAAAAGTAAGTGCTGCACTTTGAGACACAGGCGTGGAAGTAAACAGTGTGTGAAGTTTCACTAAAAATTTGCTGAATGTGGTGAAGTAATACATCAGTATTTTGAGCTCGTCGTGGAACGGATGCTGAGATATTGCGTAGATGAATATGTTGTTGTGGGGATTAAGTAGCTGGAACATGTAATTCATCTCTTTCAGGATGCAGTCTACATTTTGGAAATCCAGGCAGTTGAAGTCTATATCACCTTTACACCGCAGGAGAAGTAAATATCCCACTTCAGTGACCAACAGCAGTAGGAAGCTGACTGAGATAGTAAGAGCAGGGTGACGAATCTCCTGCGACTTTCTATCCCTGCTGCACACAACATTTTTAAATATCTTGCGGGCTTTGCTGGCGGCTAGGTATGTCATACAGTCAAGACAGTAAGTAGCAGATTAAGCAGAAAACGTACAAAGGGGTTTAAAATGCATTCCATCTAATCATAGGTCTGCCTGCTGTGTAAAGTATAAAAGTTGAATTTAATGTCACACAAAGAGAATGCACTATCCAGAACATATAGGGGTGTTTTTGACACATCTCAGGATATAGACCATTCTAATGTCCAGCGATGTAATTGTCTCGATGTAGTATCTGCTCTTCAGGCATGAGATACAAATGGACACAAAATGTTCGACAGTGAAGGCTACAGACAGACATACTGAGCTCTCTCGATTGCAGCGAAGCAGGATTATGCTCGGCCTGCGTACAGAGGTAGTGGAGAGTACTCTGTAAACAAAGTAGATGTGGTTGATACAATTGATGATGCACCCAGTGATGATGACAAAAGAAAGTAAACACGGCTTCTGCCATGAGATAGTAGTTTACATACCTGGAGAGACCACGTGGTCTGCAGGATAGTGTTATAATTGACATCAAGTTTGCTGTGAGAAACAGTAAGTTTACTCGTAAAATGTAAGTTGCAATATCTATACTTCATATCACACGTAATTTTATCAGATGGATGTTGCTCATTTGAGATCAATGATGAGCAGCCACTTCAGCCAATCTGATACTGAAACCCTCCTCGTCTTAACTTGTGTTATCTCCAGCCTCAAAATGCACAAATTATTTGGTAATACTTCAGTGTTTAATGTTGAATTACACATTTGTCAATATCAGGTACCTTGCCGTCAGAGCCTTCCTCTACCAACGCTGTTCTCAAGTCATTTTTTCAATTCAGTAGCGAGCTATCCAAATTAATAGATAAATAAGATCGTGTGACACATTCCGTATTCATAACCAGACCTGTTCTTCTTGAAAAATCTATGCTCCCTGATTATATGAGCATTCGGCTGGTAATCACTCACCTTTAATAACCTCATTGTTTAATTTGTGAAAGGCCACATAGATTAATAACTCGTATGGTGTTCCTACCTGATATTTCAAAATAACTGCACTTTTTCAGTTTTTCGGTCTGATATTAATCACTCTGCTATGATTTTAACTGTCGAGATCACATATTATGCAACTTCCTTACTCAATAGTATTGTCTTATGTCTTCCTCAGGACATTCTCCAAGCTGCACAGTTCAGTTATACAACAGATTCAACTTGCCTCTCATTTATTCTAACTGATAGTCTTCAGGGAGTAGCTAAATAGAATCATGCAGCTCAAATAAAATTCAATGAACAGATTAACTCACCTTTACGAAACTTCAATTTGTAACATTGACAAATGAGAAATTCCATTATCTTAAAACAGACTGCTGGCAAGGAAAGTTTAGGCTTTTATTCCAAATCCACTTTTGATATATGTATCAACTGGATTTTCTGATGGGAGATGCTAACTGGAGGTCTTACTACTAACCTGAAATTGCCTCTACTCGTCTTTTCGCTCAGGTGCCTATGTATTCTATAAATTTGGGAATCAGATTCGTTCATTTAATACATTTGTTGGTGATGTTATCATATACATATTAATTACCAGTATATGAATCCTGAATAACAGTGTGTAAAACGCCAGCATAGAACACAACGAGCCCAAGGCAACCACTTCTGCAAAAATGAATAAAATAGAAAACTTTGTGTTCCCAACCAAACCACACAGGCAGATATTGTATTAGAACTTTTGAGAGCGATGGTGGATGCCACAATACTTATCCCGTCTGCTTTGCTCTGACTGCAGTACAAGTTCGATGTATGCTTGGTGAGCTATCTGGGAAAGTGGAGAATACACCATCATACTCTTGTCACTTGCTGAAAGTTCATCTTGATTCTCGAAATTACTCGCTGCAGTATCTCTAGCCTCTGATCTGCTGTTTCAATGAAGAATACATTTTGGTTTCTTGCCAATGGTTGCACTCAGGCTGTTGATCGTGGCGGAACGTAGCTCAGGAAATGTCATTTCATTTCCAATAGCCCATCGTTAAATTTGGTCGAAAATGATGCTCTCTCCTGCCACTAAGCCAAAGAGTCTTGACATCAAGATGAAAAAAAATGCTCCAATGCATCACTTCCACGTCAGACATCAAACAATTAATTGTTGAATCCAGTATTCACCATTCTGACTGATTGTGTCATATGCAGTGGCGTTTCAACACGCAGGCAAACACATCTTAAACGTTTTGCAATTTCTTGCCTCTATTATGTTAGGCAATGGGTTTCGCATAACCAATGCACTTTGAGAGATTTTGTTTCCACAAATCCCTTCTTACCTTAGAACTGTGCCTTCTGTTGTCGAGCAGTTTATTAAGGGGTACATTTTCTCCCAATCTACCCGATCTAAGCCCCGATAAACTTCATACATCTTATTTAGAATTTGATTGCAACTAAAATGAGCATATGTGAGATTCGGAATAATGAGGAAGTGAATCACAGTTATACATTGGCAAAAAGATGCACAGCCATATTCAAAATGACCAACGGCGTTCATGTATCCTGCACACCACTGTTTTGCTAGCTTGTCCAATCTAGTGTTTATTGCAGTTATTACAAGGCATTTTTAAATGACAATGGTGAACTTCAAACTTGTCTCTACAGGCAAATAACAGATACGGACAAACTAATAAATTACAGAAGCAATCATCGCAACACCCAAAAATTAAGCTGCATTTGAACATTATTGCAACAAGCGACAAAACACGACAGCACAGATGGATCTACGAAGAGCAAAGGAAAATCACCAATGCAGGAATTAAGAAAGTGTAACCAAAGAACACAGCTCGCCAATTTCTCAGAAACAAACCCAAACAAGCAGACAAAACTCGCCCAGAAAACAGAGCCACTCTCCCCTACATTAAAGACACCTCAAAAATGACTGCCATACTACTCAGACCTCTTGATATCATGATAGCCCACAAACCCACTAACACACTCAAACAGGAGCTAATAAACTTGAAAGAGCTTATACAAACAAAAAGCAGAACTAATGTAATTTCCAAAATACCTTGCAAGAACTGAAACAAGCCAACAGTCAGAGAACTGGCCAGCATGTTACATGAAAAACAATTATCCACGAAAAGATATGATCCACTCTGAAAAAATCCTTATATACAGATGAGGAAAGGCATCCCTTCGACTGGGGCAACATATCCATTCTAGAAAAAAGCCAAACAGAGACACATGCGACTGTTCTTAGAAGCATGGCATTCCAACTAGATTCTATCATCAAACACATTAACTTGGATCTATTTGGCACCCATTGAGAAAGAGAACAGGAAATGACATCACCAACTCAAGGAAACCTAATCACGTAAATAGAAAGTGGGCCAGACCACCAGTGCTTCATCCGGACGCTCACTGATGATGTAACCTAGTATGGTGACAAAACGTCTGAAAACTGATCTTCCAGCTCAGCGAAAAAACCCACCTCCCGACACCTCAGCCCGAGCTACTAGTCTTCTCAAAACTCACTAACAGTTGGGAATGTTCAAAAACGTTCCAAAACGTGACAGATGAGTTTCCAATCTTTGAATGTAATTTTTAAGGAGGTATTAGTAAACTGGCCTGATTAAGTGACACATTGATAAATACTTACAAACGGAAATATTTTTCAGAAAGAGAAAATGCGTTAATTCTGTTAAACCCAAGAAAGGAATGGACAGTTAGAATGACAAATACTCTCATCTCTTCAAGATCAATTTAAACGTTCGCTACCAAAAGAAACAGAAACATCATTAAAAACAACTTTTCAAAAATGATTTATTCTAATACCTGTGTTTATCACTGTTGAACAATTCTGACTCCGTTAGCATACTAGCAGAACATACTCATATGTATGGTTGTTTATATTTCGTGTCTGTTTTTTGAGCCATTTTTTCCTATTCCACTAAACCATGGCAGATTCTTCGTATCACAACACTTTTTCTGATTTGACAATGAATCTTGGTTCTGATGATATGCAAGACCGTTGGGCCGACTGGAGCGTTCGAGTCGCCATTATACATCAAATCAGGAAAGTACCTGTTTATGATTTGTAAGCCTGTTGCGTTCACAATGAGACTGATACCCCGTAATGGAAAGGAACGGAGGGTAGAATGAAGGAAGGAAGGAAAGAGGGAAGGATCGAAGGGTGGAATGACGAATTATATACTTTTGACGAAATTGTGGACTTTACAATCATTTTATCCAAAATTAGCAACGAATGAGCACAGTAAGATTCAAATAAAAACAAAGCCAGAGTGAATAAGGAGAAACATGACCTCACTGTTATGACACGAGGGATAATTATTGACCAGGGTTGAAGAGAGAAATCTCTTTTCATTTTGAAGTGATAAAGATGGAATATTTTACGTACTTGCTGAGCTAATAGGTACAATCCTTGAGTATGCATCCATAATGAACAGCTGGATGTTCAAATTCTTTTGAGCTGGCAACAGAGAACTACTGGAACAACTTACAGTTCTCCTACAGCCCTGTAGCCACTGAAGGCTGATTCTGGGAGAGGGCTTTACATACCTCAAGGGAAGTACTGGCAAGATCTTCTGCACATTTTTCTTTCTACCACTTAGTGCTGGCAGTTAACATTTGGAAGGGACGCATCAGTATTTTCTTGAGTTCTTCCCGGAACATTCTCTGTGATACCACGTAGATAAAGATGTTGTTGCAGGAGTTGAATAAGGTGAGCATGTTGGTTGTCTCTTGAAGGATGTACTTGGGGTCGTTGAAGTTCCGTTTGCCAACATACTCCTCACCGGTAACCATTCTGTGGAGAAAGCGTACGATATCAGTAACCCACAAGAGGAGGAAACTAAGAGAGATGGCAAAGAGCAGGACAATGGACCTCTTGCGGTTCACCATCTCTGAGTCTCCATCATTTCCAGCTCCACGGAGTCTCTCGCGGTCTCTGTTGGCCATTACAATGTGTCTTACAATGAGGGCGTTGAACAGTACAATGAGGAATAACGGAAGAAAGGGGACAAGTATATTGTTTAAATATCGGTAGACCTGCCAAGTGGGCGAAGTGTGGAATATCGCCTTGATATCACAGAACCAGGGCACTGCATCAAGTATATACATGGGCTTGTAGATAAAGTAGAAAGGGACGTTCTTGATACAGAGCAGGACACAGATCAGCCCTATGACTCGTGACGCAGTTTTCTCAGTGCAGTATCTGGTCTTCAGACTCTGGCAGCAGATTGCCACAAAACGGTCGAAATGAAAGCCACTGTCAGACAGACGGAGCAATCTCGCGTGGCGTACATCAGCACAGCAGTGAGACTGCAGCCAGGGGTGGTGGACAGAACGCTGTAGCTAAAATAGATGCGGCCAATCCTGTTGAGGATACATCCACTGATGATAACTAAGAAATCAGCGACCGCTATCGCCAGTAGGTAGAAGGTGATGCATCGGGAGAGACCACAGCATCCTTGAGATAAGATAATAATCGCTAACACGTTTGCTGTGGAAGATGAAGAAAGAGTGAGATAGATGATACCAAACAACCTCCAAACGCCAGACAGCAGCCACATGCAGTCTGACACTGAAAGTGACTTAATCCATCTAATTTCCATGCTGAGACTTAGACTCAAATTCAGACCTTTCCAAATTGTTGGTAATTGCTCAATATCAATTGCTGGATTAAACACTTGCTAGTATAGGAATCACTGCAAACTCCTCTGCTCCAAGTTCTACTCTCTGACAACTGACACATATGGGGACCTGGTTGAAGTCCGTTATCTAGACAAAACATTGGTTATTGCTGATATTCAGCCAGATCATGAAGGCAAAGATCAAATTTTTATGAAGAATAAAAGCATAGCTGAGTTACAACAGACTGCTTACCGGGGGTACCAATAAGAGCGAGAAATAGATAGAAAATTGCAAACAATAGCCCATTCGCCGGCCCATGCATCTTTTGTTTTCAGCGATTGAAGGACTTACCGAATTTCCAGACTGCAGCCCTGACATTTATTCGATGTATCTCTCATTTATTCTAACTGGAAATCTCCAGAGGGCAAATTAAGTTAGAACGTGCACGTCAGGTGCAGTTCTGCCAATAAAAAACAAAAACTTTGATCTTCCATTTGTAACATTGCTCGTGGAAATTTGTAAATCGAAAAAAATAAAAGGGCAAAGTCTGCCTTCAACTCTTACCACACGTTGCGTTCTTGAATTAAAACTAAGCTGAGACCCCCATCTCGAACCTAAAACCATCACTCATTAGTTACAGGCTGTTCTAAATATCTCAAGAATCTTTCATCTATTTAGTTCTCCTTTTTTGCTTTTTGATTTGTACAAAGTGAGTTCACGTATCCATGGCTGAAATGTTTGAAGTCTGTTTTAAAATCCTAAAGAAGGCATCTGAGAAGGACACTTTCGCAGACAAATGCTGAGCAATGTAGAAACTGCAGGGCATTTATTTGTTCTGTGAAACCACAAAATCAGTAAGCGCCAGCAAGTGTTGGAGGTTCTCATAGAATTTCTAATGCGTTGATAGACGTTTATGGCCTGGTGTATTAGAAACAGACAACATGAGGTAAAGTGATAACTGAAGTATAATTTTTGAGTAATGGTATCATGCCCATTTGCTGAACTGTTGGTGCCCTTAAGACAAGAGTCATTGTGCTGAAAAATATATTGAACTGTAACAGGAAAGGCGTTACTAAGGGAGACTTGTGCAATGGAACGTGGAATTATATATTATCCAATATAACAATACATGATACAGAGCTGAACATAATGATATAAAACACGACACATACGATATAGTAGATATTTGGTGCCATGTAATAATAAGCAAGGCAGTCTCATGCAAGGTTAACAGAGACAAAAAAATGAAGGAATAAATATTTAGTTTAATAATAAAACAGAAACGCTGCAAAACAATGACGACCAAGGCAAGGCCTCATTCAATGTATGGTAAATCATTCTCAATGCAAGTTTCAGTCACTCTTTGATTATTTACGAATGGGTACCGAGTAACTAAAGAGTCTCTACTCCAAGGGACTGACTTGAACAATGTTCTCTTGAATTTTGAGAACTGATTTTACCCAGCATTTTCATATGAACCCTGGTTAATGTTTTAATTGGTAAGAATTCTGACACATTCACAGCGTGCCTAATGATGCAATACATATCATGACTGATTTCCTGGTGATGGAAATTAAATAAAGATTTGTGCACTTTGTGTCTCTCACTGTGTCTCCCACCTGCACACACACACCATGGGTGCTGTGAAAGAAAAGAAAAAAATATATATATCATGACTGAGCATGCATCTAGAAACAGTGTGTCTCACTCCTATTTGGTGTGGGTGCACTTTACTTGCAAACGTTCTACTGTTGCTTCGTCTACTGAGCGGAGTGACCTGATTACTGCTAGTTATGGAGTCATTAAGGTTTGCAGCACAGAAGGCAACTTTCCGCACCGATAGTCTGCACAGGTGAAAAAAAAGGGCCTAACTATGCTAATCCCATTCTCCAGCTTTTAGCCCATCGCTTTGTTTGAGTTGGTAATGCAACCATTCATTGAAATACTTCTTAAAAGTTATGAGGAATTCTGTTTCTGCACACTTTACATGCCGCGAGTTCCGGAACACCAAGAGATTTGGAATCCCATACATTTCAGAATTTTACATGAGTGAGCATTAAGGATGTGTGTTCAGATGATCACTTATACAGAGACAAGCTACCGAATGGTATCCAAAAGGACATCCCAGTGAACCTCCAGAGAAAGCCAGACAGAAAAAGGGCCAAGTGGTAAAGTGACTTCAGAAACCAATGGTTGCCATGTTTGCTGGTGTACACGACGATCGAAGCTGCTGTGAAGAGAAGAAGAAGACATTATCCCTGCATGATTTTGAGGCAGTAACTTTTGTGATCACAGATAAACGCGCAGAACAATTGCATATCGAGACTGACAGGTAAGCAAGAATGGAATAAACACGAATGTGGCAGTTAAAACTTTAATTGCTGTTATATGCAGCTCAATTGTTCTCTCTCAGTTCAAGCATCAAATCCATAATCAAGTTAGTCATGTACCTTCATAATAAGATCGCAAAACCTCGGAGCAGAAGAAGATTGAGTCTGAACTGCTGATCCTCAACTCCACTTTCCTGCCTACCCCAGAACACGAGATTTCCTTGTTGAGTAAACATCCGTCTATTTCAGCCTTGAAAATGTTTAAACGAACCATCCATCACAATGCAATGAAGAATTCCATAGTTTCACTACTTTCTGAGAGAAGAAATTTCTCGTCAGCTCTGTATCGTCCCAGCCCTTTCCCCAGATTATCCCTACTGAGCCAATATTGTGTACAAAAGTGAAAAAAAATTCTGCCTCAAACATATGAAGTTCGCTGAGAACCTTGTATATTTAAGTAAGAAATTAATTTTCTGTAACACTGCAGCCCAGTGATCTAAGATACTAGATAACGATGATCTCTCCCATTTGCACCTGGCTCAAGTGATGTGATACATTCTCACTGATTCTGACAGAACTGATCTGGTTTCAGTGATTTCAGTGTCAAAGACTCCAGTTGATGAGTTTGTGAAGGAGCAATAAATCCTCATTTCCTGACTTGGAAATTAATTTGAGATGGCATGAGTACATGCTGAATCTTAACTGCTGGACCAAAAGGGAAGACATTGAATTGCCATTTAACTTTTTAAAATCATAACATTTTTAACTTTTGATCTATTTCATTTTCGATCTCTTTCACGACTGAAATGCATTTATTGTTTTGCAAAATTATCATGCCATCGACTTTTACCAGCAGAGAAGGAAATGTCTTCGCCCATCGATTCAATTCCGATCATCTGTTCCGATGCTATTTTCCAGCACTCGACACACAGCCTTCGTTGTCGTGGACTTTCTAGTGTACATCTTTGTAATATTCTCAACCTAATATTTTATTTAGAAACGAATGAAACTGATTTTCGACATGGTAAAACTGTTTCAACACTCCCTGCTGTTAGTGAACTTCATTTTCATCCACAGAGGGAAACATGCAGGCACTTCCACGAGAGTTAAAGAGGCCGCACGAAACTAACTCTAAGAAAACGATGTTTTGGCTCATTTTTGTCCGTTTCCGTCTGTTGTCCACCAATGCGAGTCTGAGAAATCAGTAACTCACTGGAGATTCAGTCAACTTCAGGCCCAAAAAATCGTGAATTTATTTTGAACAAGTGCCCCAGAATCCGAAACATTAAAATCTGTATTTTCGGCCCACTCCTCTAGCAGTTTGCATGTTTGCTTTAAATGCATTCGCTGTCTGGAATTTGACAGAGAAACAAAATCGAACAAATCTATTTTCTAATTAGATTTTCTCAATTGCTTCCACAAAATGAGCTGCGGATGTCTGTGTGTTGCTGCTAGGAGATTCAATATTTGTGCCGCCAGTCGTTGTCATGGGAACAGCTCTCCTTCTGTCTGAAGACAGTGGCAGCAGTCACAAAATGATCATGACTCAGAATTGACAAGACTGTTCAATAACTAAATTATTGGACAGAGAGATACTTCAACTTCAGAATCAGATTACCTCCGGGAAATAAAAGAAGAAAATGGAATGTCTTTGATGCATAATTACCAATCAGCATTGATCGCCACAGAGTCTAGACTCTGACCAACAGCATCGTCTTGTTCATTCGAGGAAAGGAACGTGGATATTTTAAAACATTGGTTCTACTCTCGACCCTCACTCATCTGTTGACCTACGCAAGATACTCTCAACTCACTGCCTAATACCCTGAATAGATCTGAGAGACTGAGAGTGATGAGCTGCCTGCCAGTGAAAGGAAATGCCCTGAAATGGAACATCAGCTCAGATGACAGGTGGCTCAGTCTTCCAGAGGAAATGGCGACAAAAAAGATGCGTTTATATTTCTAAAGATTCATTTACAGAAAAATTCTTGTCTCATCCTAATCGCCAAGGAGAAGGTGCTGGTGAGTTGGGTCCTTGACCTGTTGTTGCCATTGGTGTATGAGGATACCGGGAGTGTTGTTTGGAAGGGAGTTAAGAGATTGTCACTCTGTGACACAGATGGAATTGTAGTATATTTCCTAGTCAGAATGATGAGTCAGGTGTGGGACTGGTTGCAAGTGGTATTACAACTGGTTACTTGAAATTTGGCTTAATGCTGAATCAATAGCTCCTCAAATAAGTCGAAACGTCAGGACAATCTCCTCAGATAGATCCATATATCCCTTCCATTATGACAAAGAAATCTGGTGTTACTGAATAAATAATTATGGAATATTGACTTTCGCTGCAACTGTAAATGAGTTTTTTTTTGTATGGGATCTGCTTTCACTCTGCATCAGTGCCACTCATTGCACAGAGATGAACCGCGCTGGTGAGGATGACGGTCTTGTTGGTCGGGAACTTGGTAATCTTCGTAATTTTAGTCAATTTGACAGAGAATATATCCGTGGAGTCATAATTTCTGTTTGACATCACTTCTGCAACAAATAAACATGCTGTGGAAGCTACTGTGTTTGCTCACTGTGGTAGTAAACTTTAGGGACAGAATCGTACGTCTTCAGGTTGCATGTTATTGTTATTTCTCTCTTTAACTGCTATATCAGGAACAGGTTATTATGTTGTCCCCTGCTGACCTCATGTTCATGAAATAAAATATGTTAAAAATCATCTGGGTGGGAAGGGGGTGGGTGGGGGGAGATTGAATTTTGCTGGCAAATAAAATACCTTCTTTCAAGACAGATTATCACGAAGAGCAAGACAAGACCGTTTTTCGTGGTGTTTGTGGATTTGGAGTCAACGCCTGGGTAAAACCACATCCTTAATTCCCGGTCAAAGGTGACATAATCAAGGGAAAAAAAATGCGGCCTGCAGCAAACCCTCAAGGAACACGTGGACGGGAAGGCATATCACCGTGAGTGCAGCAAACGAAAGATGCGGGCGACAGTGTGAACAGAAAGTGCAAAGCGCCACTCAGCTATACCCGGAGCTGGTGAATGTTGAGAAATATGTGCCCACTGTGTTCCCTTTGTAACAGAGTCACTGAGGGGCAAATCGTGGGGATAACAGGTCAAGAATTTTGGAAACATGTAAAGCAAATCGACGCCATTCAGACATTCTGTCTGTGACTTCACTTTGAAAGAGCTGAATAGCTATTCAACTCATCGCGCTTCATAAATTCTGCAGCTTTGCATATTTCCATCCATTGCAAGAGTCTTTAGAGCACTTTTCCAGAAAATTAGCAGGGAGTCTGCTTTCCTTCTTCTCTAGCTCCGTGACTCATATTTCATGACAAGATTCAATGCATAAAATAAGGCATATTTATTTCCTCTCTTAATTCTCTGGATCATGTTCCTTGAATTAGAGAGAATCCTACCAGTGAAAATAGTTTAGTCAGTGGGGTATCAAATGGCTCTCTTATCAATTACAGGTAAGCTGGGTCTTTCATAAATTTAAGACCAAACTCTCTCTCTCTCTCAAGACAAATATTGGTCAAATTATCCCTCAGTTCATTTGTAAATATTAATATTTGTCAAGTCAGTTTGAGAATAAGGTGTTTCTCATTCTGTTGGAGATCTCATTGTCGACGAAGTCAGTTACAGCTAAATTGTCTATGTTTATTCAGCTTTATATCTGATGAGAAGAATGCATTTTTAATAAATACAAAGTTGTGTTGACAGAAGTGACATTAGACCAATCAGGTCCAACGATCTGAGCACATCCTATCACACGTTATGGAACAGGTGACATCTATTGAGCCTTTGCTAATGCTCCCAGATTTTCTTGTTCAAGGTTCTCTCGGTTTTTGCAGTACATAACGGCCTCTCGAATACTGGTGCAGCCGTGATGTGACCCTTCAATACTGCTCTGGTCTTTGTGAACTTTATTTTAGGTGAGAAGCTTAATGTTTTAAATAGAATGACATTGTTGAAGGGTAAATTTGAAATAAAAACAATGTACGAGATTTAAAAGTGCATCTAACCTGGATTGGAAAACATTTGAATTATTGTCAGCAATTCTCATCTCTTCAATACAGAAGGAGTAATGGAGCCACAAAATAGAAATGAAAAGCGATTCCAGCGATCACAGAACATCTTCCATGAATCAATGCAAAGATTGTGATTGCTTTCTCTACTAAGGAGGATATGAGTTGGATGATTTATATCGTTGGATGGACTATTAGGTGCATTAGAGTTGGAGAGGATGCTTTCCCCATGGATGTTTCAGACCTTTGTGCCCAAAAATCGTCTATCTGGAAGTGCATAAGGAATTCCTTCAGCAAGTGTTTTGGGCGAAAATGTCAGCCCCATTGAGAAATCGTTGAAAAGAATCGTAAAGACGCATTGAAGTGTGAAGTAGACGTACACATGAGAGTGAAATAGGCGTAGGGACTTGCAGTTAGATATGACTAAATGGGAGGGTTGCTGATCCTGGTAATTACTCACAGAGAGACATGGGCCTGATGGGCAAAAGAAATTTTCTTTGGGCTCTCGTTCCTACCGACTGGGAACTTTCACCATCTGTGGAACATTTAATCATTTTCTTTAACCCTGTGCTCCAGGTCTCAGTGATAGGAAATCTGTAACTCAGCACAATCCTTTTCTCACACAGACAGAGGGAGAAGATGTCACTTTAAACTGCACCGATACTGGCGCTACATATCACTTTTTCTGATACTATCAGTGTCCAGATAGACAGCTCGAGTACGAACTCCAGATGTTCATGACGGGCACCGATAGGTTTAAGGTAATTTTTGCTCAGCTCTGGTTTTCTGATGCCCGCCAGCAGACAGAAAAGTTGTTTGTGGATTAGTGGTGCTGGAAGAGCACAGCAATTCAGGCAGCATCCAAGAAGAAGCGAAATCGACGTTTTGGGCAAAAGCCCTTTATCAGGAATAAAGGCAGAGAGCCTGGAGCTTGGAGCGATAAGCTAGAGGAGGGTGGGGGTGAGGAGAAAGTAGCATAGAGTACAATAGGTGAGTGGGGGCGGGGATGAAGGTGATAGGTCAGGGAGGAGAGGATGGAGTGGATAGGTGGAGCAGGAGATAGGCAGGTATGACAAGTCCGGACAAGTCATGGGGACAGTGCTGAGCTGGAAGTTTGGAAGTAGGGTGAGGTGGGGGAAGGGGTAATGAGGAAACTGTTGAAGTCCACATTAATGTCCTGGGTTGAAGTGTTCCGAGGCGGAAGATGAGGTATTCTTCCTCCAAGCGTCTGGTGGTGAGGGAGCGGCGCTGAAGGAGGCCCAGGATCTCCATGTCCTACGCAGAGTGGGAGGGGGAGTTGAAATGTTGGGCGACGGGGCGGTGTGGTTGATGGGAGCGGGTGTTCCGGAGATGTTCCCTAAAGCGCTCTGCTAGGAGGCGCCCAGACTCCCCAATGTAGAGGAGACTGCATCGGTGAGGGATGAGGTGTGGGCGCAGGTTTTACAGTTCCTGCGGTGGCAGGGGAAGGTGCCAGGATGGGAGGGTGGGTTGTAGTGGGGCGTGGTCCTGACTATGTAGTCACGGAGGGAACGGTCTTTGCGGAAGGCGAAGAGGGGTGGGGAGGGAAATATATACCTGGTGGTGGGGCCTTTTTGGATGTGGTGGAAAAGTCGGCGGATGATTTGGATTATGCGAAGGTTGGTAGGGTGGAAGGTGAGCACGAGGGGCATTCTGTCCTTGATACAGTTGGAGGGGTGAGGTCTAAGGGCGGAGGTGTGGAATGTGGACGAGATGCATTGAAGGGTAACTTTAACCACGTGGGAAGGGAAATTGCTGTCTCTAGAGAAGGAGGCCATCTGGTGTGTTCTGTGGTGGAACTGGTCCGCCTGGGAACAGATACGGCAGAGGCGGATGAATTGGGAATACGGGATGGCATTTTGGCAAGAGGTAGTGTGGGAAGAGGTGTAATCCAGGCGGCTGTTGGAGTTGGTGAGTTGATAAAAAAAATGTCACTGTCAAGTCGGTCGTCATTAATGGAGATGGAGAGGTCCAGGGAGGGGAGGAAGGTGTCAGAGATCGTCCAGGTAAATTTAAGGTTAGTGTGGAATGTGTTGGTGAAGTTCACGAATAGCTCAACCTCTTCATGGGAGCACGAGGTGGCGCCAATGCAGTCATCAGTGTAGTGGAGGAAGAGTTGTGGAGTGGTGCCAGTGTAATTATGGAAGATCAACTGTTCTACGTAGCCAACAAAGAGACAGGCATAGTTGGTGCACATACGTGTGCCCATGGCTACCCCTTTGGTCTGGAGGAAGTGGGAGGATTCGAAGGAGAAATTGTTGAGGGTGAGGACCAGTTCGGCCAAACGAATGAGAGTGTCGGTGGAAGGGGACTGCTGGGGACGTCTGGAGAGGAAACAACGGGGGGCTTGGAGGTCCTGGTCGTCGCGGATGGAGGTGTAGAGGGATTAGATATCCAGGGTGAAGATGAGGCGTTGGGGGCCGGTGAAATGGAAGTCTTGGAGGAGGTGGAGGGTGTGCATGGTGTCTCGAACATATGTGGAGAGTTCTTGGACTATGGGGGATAGGACAGTGTCGAGGGAGGTAGAGATGAGTTCAGTGGGGCAGGAGCATGCTGAGACAATGGGTCGGCCAGGGTGGTCAGGCTTGTGGATCTTGGGAAGAAGGTAGAACCAGGCAGTGCGAGGTTCCTGGACTATGAGGTTGGAAGCCAAAGGTGGGAGATCTCCTGAGGTGATGAAGTTCTGTACGGTCTGAGAGAAGATGGTTTGGGGATGGGGGGTGGGGTCATGGTCGAGTGGGCACTAGGAAGAGTTGTCCTCGAGTTGGCGTTTGGCTTCAACGGTGTAGAGGTCAGTGCGCCAGACTACAACTGCGCTCTCTTTATCCGCTGACTTGATGGTGAGGTTGGGATTGGAGCAGAGGGATTGGTGGGCTGCACGTTGCGAGGGTGAGAGGTTGGAGTCGGGGAGGGAGGTAGTCTGGTTGAGGTGGTTAATGTCCCGGCGGCAGCTGGAAATGAAGAGATCAAGGGCAGTTAAGAAGCCAGCACTGGATGTCGAGGTGGATGCAGTGTGTTGGAGGTGGGTGACCGGGTCCACGTAAGTTGGGTGGGAGTCCTGATTATGATAGTAAGGTTGGAGGCAGAGGCGACAGAAGAATTGTTCGACGTCACGGGGTGTATTAGATTCATTGATGTGTGGACGGAGGGGGTTGAAGGTGAGTCCTTTGCTGAGGACTGATCGTTCGACCTCAATGAGGGGGATGTCTGGAGGGATGGTGAAAACTCGGCAGGGCTGGGAGCTAGGATCTGGTGTGGGTGTGGAGCTGGGAGTGGGGACAGAACCTGTAACTGGAGTGGGTGTGGTGCTGGGGAAATGGGGGTGGAGATTTGAGCAGGGGTAGTGTTCCTCTCGGGGTTCTGGGGGGTGGGGATAGTGAAAGTTGGGTCTGTTGGGTGCGTGGGTGGGGGCGGAAGTGGCAAGACAACGGCAGTAGAGGTGGCGGAAGTCACTAAACGTGTGGCATCAGCGATGATGTGGGGGCGGAAGTGATGTCACGTGATGTCAATTTTGAGAGACTTTCTTCTGTAAAACAAAAACAAATGGCAAAGAGTCAGCCTTTCAAATCCAACAAGAATGATTAATTCTCGAGATAAACGGCATAAATTTACAATCAGCTAACTTGATTACTTAGTGCATTCCAATAATCGTCTGGTACATCCAGAAACTGCGGGAAGGTCCGAGATATTTACTGAATATTTATGGCCTGGTGGGTGAGTGAGTTGGGTAATGTGATGGGGAGATGGTGAAGGCAGGGTGGTGGTGAGGTCTGCAGATTTACTGGGATGGCTCTCTGTTAAATTGCACACGTTAAACAACGTGACTGTTTTAAATATCGATGGCTTCCTTCTCCACCCCAGCGCAGTTTGTCTCTTTGCCATGTATCCCACATTCCTGCAGAGATGGCGAGGACGCACACTAAAACGCTAAAATTTCCATCTCATGTCGATCAGATGGTGCGCTCGTACTGCTAAAAGCAACGATTGTTTGGAAATATGAACAAGATGTGCTGAGGAAACTGGAGTGGTCTGGCTCCATTTATTGAAAGGCACGAAAATTCAATGTTTCGAGTTTTCTGACACTTCCCTTCACCCAAGGAAAACTAAAAGCGAATTTGTCTCCTCCCCCAATTACCAGTGGTGCCAAGATTTCTACCCATTTTTTCCCTCAAAGTCCTTATATGTGCATTATCTGGACTTACGAAAAGTCTGTCCAGGTCTTCATCCCTAGGAATACTCACCAATTCATATCAATTTCCTTCTCACTTAAAATTGTTTCTGGAATGCAGTAGAAAGTCTCCCAAAATTAAGATAATGAACGCAATTCCTGGACGATTTCCTTATTATTGTAAACAGATTCACCAGACAGCAGGGAGATTGTTCAAATTTCATGAATCTATACCGGACACAATATACAGGTGCGAAGTATTGAGTGTACAACTTAGCCATTTTTCGTGTGGCCATGTGTACGGCCCCTTTGGTTTATTCTCTGATCAGCCCTACGTCTCTTTAAACACTCTTTCATAGCTCATATGTCATGAAATGCTTCTCAGATTTCCTGTTTAGAAGCAAATTCCTGCAGGTGACTGCATCTGTTTTCAAAGCAATACCTGCTGACAATCGCGGCGGATCAGGCACCATCCATCGAGAGCAAGCATTCTAATGTTTTGGATCTCAATGATTCTTCAACTGGCTCCAAAGAAGAGTAACCTAGACGCGAAACTTTGGCTTTCTGTTTCATTCCTTGGATGCCGCGTGACCGGCTGTGTCCGCCAGACGTTTTTGTTATCCATTGTAATTTAATTTGCTTCTCCTACTTGAGTGTCATGTGTGCGGAAACAGCCATCTTCTCCTGTGCCCTCGTGAGCTTCTGTCGATGACCAATGAGAGATATTTTGGCTGAATGTTGATAGAATTAAAGTGTCAAAGTCCCTCGCCCCGTTGCTCGCTCTTGTAATTAAAATGAGATAATGATTCCATCTGGTGTTAAATGGATGCGACTGCATGAGTGCTAAACTTTGAACGGCATCAAAACGACTTTATTTGAGGACTCCTCTTGTGTTTTTTTTTAATTGTACACCAATCGATTACAATGTCACAAATATCCTTCCAGGTACTAATCAATCATAGATTATTTCATAACTGAATTTGCATTCCAATTGTTCGACCTCCCCACAGTGCATTTGCTTGAGCCTCTGAATTACTTACGCAGTAAATCCACTGCGATGCCATTACACGCCATTGCAAAATAAACATAGCATAAATGTTTTCCCGTCCTTTTTTCATGGTTTACGTTTTCAACATTAAAAGTAACAAAGAAAATCTACCATATTCAAATTCAAGTGACACGACTTACTTTTGTTTTTCCTTGATTTAAATGTTCAATGCAGTAGTCCCCCACACGTTTGGGTGATACATTCCAAAACCTATGACAGAAGTCTGAAATCGTGGATAGCAGCGAACCCATTCATCTAAATGGAAATGTGCATTCCTGGCAGCACCTGGTCCCTGGTTCTGAAAGGCTCCCTGGAATATATTTGTCCTGCTGTAAACCGAGGGAAACTGAAGCTATGGAAACCAGGCCCACAGAAACGGAGTTCGCCCTGTACTTGAAATCACCCATGTGTGAAGAAAGTACAGTGGATCGGCCGGAGACTATATTGTCAAATGCAGTGTTCCAGCTACATCATTTGCCATTCCTCAAAACAGGACTATAAGAACGTCACTGACGTTCAGAAATGTTATTTATGCTGTTGAAATTCTATGGGGAGAAAATTAAAACACTCGTATTTGTTATAAAAAGATGTAGAGTATTGAAATATGGTAAGTACCATTTTCCAAGTTTTGAAAACAGATCACAGATCGGTGATGGAAACGTCATGTTTTTTTAATCAACTCTCAGCTCTGAAGGTCACTGAGAGTCACTAGACAAATTGTCAAGTTTAGAATCGACCGTCTCCCCGTCCAAAGCTTCAGTTTCCTGTTCTTACCCCGCCCCCAAACCCTCACATTTACTCTGACGCATTTGTGCTTTTGAAGAGATTGCTTCTGCTGCACGATCTATGTTATTGACAAGATCAGCAAAGCAGTTCGTCAATGATCTGTAATTCTGCTCTGTTTGAGTTGCAGATTCGGCAAGCATGATTGAGAAATATCTCATACCAATCCTCATAATCGTGTCAAACCTCAGTAAGTATATCTTTCTCAGAATAGGGCTAAATATTACAAAAAGAATGTTAGTGTATATCGACGAGATGGTGACGATTATGTTGATCAATATGAGTATGATATTCATTGTCATTTTTACTTCGTTTCACGTGTTAGAATGGAGCCAGCAGGATACAGTGGAACAATCGGTTGCTGAAATGACGGTTGAAGAGGGAAAGGACATCGCCCTCACCTGCAATTTGAAGACAAGTGATTCTAACTCTTATGCATACTGGTACAGTCAGCGACACATGCAGCCTCCAGAGTTCATGTTTCGATTTATTGGGATGAATCTGCACAAGAACACTGGCATCAGTGATCGATTTTCTTCAAATAGAACTGGCAAGATCACTAAACTATTTATTCGCAATATCCTCATCTCTGACAGTGCCGTGTATCTCTGTGTCATGCAGCTCACATTGATACAGAAATATAGTGGATCCTGTACAAAAAACCCACCTGGAGCGTTACAGTTTCTGCACACCAGAGGGCGCTCAAGCACGAGCAGACAGTTAACACCTCCTGTTCTCATTGATTGATGTTTAGCTGTCATCAGCTATGATTGAGCAGCCAATCTTACGTCAGGGAAAAAAAAATGTTTTATTTTTATGTGCAGAATGTTCCTCATCTAAATTACATTTTGAATTCAGACACAGGAAGAACAGTCTGTCAATTTCTGTTGAAAGTAAACCAGGCACAATGTACTCTCGAAGTTCGGTACCGATAACAAATACCCTGCTGTCTGGTGAATCTGTTTTAAAATTATATGGGAATCGTCCAGGCATTGCGTGTATTGTCGCAGTTTTGAGAGACTCCCTTCTGTAAAACAAAAACAAATGGCAAAGAGTCTGCCTTACAAAACCAACCCGAATTATTGATTCTCAAGAGAAACGGCATAAATTTATAATGACCTTACTTGACGACTTAGTGAATTCCAATACTATTCTGGTACATGCAGATACTGCGGGAAGGTCCGAGATATTTACAGAATATTTATGGCCTGGTGGGTGAGTGAATTGGGTTATGTGATGGGGAGGTGGTGAATGCAGGGAGGTGAAGTTAGGTGTCCAGATTTACTGGGATGGCTCTCTGTTAAATTGCACACATTAAACAAAATGACTGCTTTAAATATTAATGGGTTCCTTCTCCGCTGCAGCGCAGCTTGTCTCTCTGCTATGTATCCCACATTCCTGCAGAGATGGCAAGGACGCACACTAAAACGCTGAAATTGCCACCTCATGTCGATCAGATGGTGCGCTCATACCGCTAAAAGCAACGATTATTTGGAAATATGAACAAGATGTGCTGAGGAACTGGAGTGGCCTTGCTCCATTTATTGAAAGGCACAAAAATTTAATGTATCGAGTTTTATGACACTTCCCTTCACCCAACGAAGACTAAAAGCGAATTTGTGTCCTCCCCCAATTAGCAGTGGTCCCAAGATTTCTCCCTTTTTTACCTCAAAGTCCTTATATGTGCTTTTTCTGGACATACGAAAACTCTGTCCAAGTCTTCATCCCTAGGAATACTCACCAACTTATATCAATTTCCTCCTCTTTTAAAATTGTTTCTGGAATACAGAAGAAAGTCTCCCAAAACAGAGATAATGAATGCAATCCCTGGACATTTCCCATATTATTGTTAACAGACTCACCAGACAGCAGGGAGATTGTTAACATTTCATGAATCTAAACCGGACACAATATACAGGTGCGAAGTATTGAGTGTACAACTCAGCCATTTCTCTTGTGGTCATGTGTACGACCCCTTTGGTTTATTCTCTGATCTGCCCTACGTCTCTTTAAGCACTCTTTCATTGCTCGTATGTCATTTAATGCTTCACAGATTTGCTGTTTAGAAGCAAATTCCTGCAGGTGAGTGAATCTGTTTTCAAAGCAATACATGCTGAAAATCGTGGCGGATCCGACACCATCCATCGAGAGCGAGCATTCTAACGTTTTGGGTATCAATGATTATTTAACAGGCTCCAAAAAAGAGTAATCTAGAAGCGAAACATTGGCTTTCTGTTTCATTTCCTGGATGCCGCCGGACCCGTTGTGATCGCCAGGAATTTTTGATTTGACTTGTAATTTACTTTGCTTCTCTTACTTGTGTGTCATGTCTGTGGAAACAACCATCTTCTCCTGTGCTCTTATGAGCTCGTATCGATGAAAAATGAGAGATATTTTGGCTGAATGTTGATAGAATTAAAGTGTCAAAGTCCCTCGCACCGTTGCTCGCTCTTGTAATTAAAATGATATAATGATTCCATCTGGTGTTAAATGGATGCAACTGCATGTGTGCTAAACTTCGAACGGCATCAAAGCATCTTTATTTGAGGCGCCCTCTTGTGTTTTCTTTATTGTACACCAATCGATTACAATGTCACAAATATCCTTCCAGGTACTAATTAATTATAGATTATTTCATAACAGAATTTACATTCTATTAGTCGACCTCCCCGCAGAGCACTTGCCTGAGCCTCTGAATTACTTATGCAGTAATACCACTACGATGCCATTACACGCCATTGCAAAATAAACATAGCATAAATGTTTTCCAGTGTTTTTTTCATGGTTTGCATTTTGAGCATTATAATTAACAAAGAACATCTATCGTATTCAAATTCAAGTGACACGACTTACTTTTGTTTCTCCTTGATTTAAATGTTGAATACAGTAGTCCCCCACACCTATGGGGGATGCATTCCAAGAAGTATTACAGGAGCCTGAAATCGTGGATAGTAGCAAACCCATTCATCGAATGAAAATGTGCATTCCTGGCAGCCCCTGGTCCCTGGTTCTGGAAGGCTCCCTGTAATTTATTTGTGCTGCAGTAAACCACGGGAAACTGAAGCTACGGAAACCAGGCCCACAGAAACAGAGTTCGCCCGGTAGTCGAAATCATCCATGTGTGAAGAAAGATCAGTGGATCGGTCGGAGATTATATTGCTAAATGCGGGTCCAAGCTACATCATTTTCCATTCCTCAAACCAGGACTATAAGAACGTCTCTGATGTTCAGAAATGTTACTTGTGCTGTAGAAATTCTATGGGGATAAAATTAAAATACTCGTATCTGTTTTAAAAAAAAAATGTAGAGTATGAAACATGGAAAGTAGCATTTTCCAAGTTTTGAAAATAGAACACAGATCGGTGATGGAAATGTCATGTTTTTTTAAAACACTCTCAGCTCTGAAGGTCGCTGAGAGTCACTAGACAAATTGTCAAGTTTAGAATCGACCGTCTCCCCGCCCAAAGCTTCAGTTTCCTGCTCTTACCCCGCCCCCAAACCCTCACATTCACTCTGACGCAATTGTGCTTTTGAAGAGATTGCTTCTGCTGCACCATCTATGTTATTGACAGATTCAGCCAAGCAGTTCGTCAAGGATCTATAATTCTGCTCTGTTTGAGTTGCAGAGTCAGCAAACATGATTGGGAAACATCGCATACTAATCCTCATAATCGTGTCTATTCTCAGTAAGTATCGCTTAATCAGAAAAGGGCTAAATATTGCAAGAAGAATGTTATTGTTTATCGACGAGGTGGTGACGATTATGTTGATCAATATGAGTATGATATTGATTGTCATTTTTACTTCGTTTCCCGTGTTAGAATGGAGCCAGCAGGATACAGTGGAACAATCGGTTGCTGAAATGACTATTGAAGAGGGAAAGGACATCGCCATCTCCTGCAATTTAAAGACAAGTGTTTCTAACCCTAATGCATACTGGTACAGTCAGCGACACATGCAGCCTCCAGAGTTCATGTTTCGATTGATTGGGATGAATCTGCACAGGAACACTGGCATCAATGATCGATTTTCTACAAATAGAACTGGCAAGATCACTGAACTATTTATTCGCAATATCCTCATCTCCGACAGTGCCATGTATCTCTGTGCCATGCAGCTCACATTGATACAGAGATATAGTGGATACTGTACAAAAACCCACCTTGAGAGTTTCAGTTTCTGCACACCAGAGGGCGCTCCATACCGACCAGACAGTTCACAGCTCCTGTTCTCATTGATTGCTGTGCAGCTGTCATCATCTATGAGAGAACAGCCAATCTTACCTCAGGGAAAAAAAACATGTTTTCTTATCATGCGCTGCATGTTCCTCATCTGAATTACATTTTGAAGTCAGACACAAGCAGAACATTCTGTCAATTTCTGTTGAATGTAAACCAGACACAATGTATCCTCGAAGTTCGGTACCGATAACAAACACCCTGCTGTGTGAAGAATCTGTTTTACAATTTTGTAAATCGTCTAGGGATTGCGTGTATTGTCGCAATTTTGAGAGACTTTCTTCTGTAAAACAAAAACAAATGGCAAAGAGTCTGCCTTACAAATCCAACCCAAATTATTGATTTTCGAGATAAACGGCATAAGTTTACATTGACTTTAATTGATGACTGAGTCCATTGCAATGATCGTCTGGTACATCCAGAAACTGTGGGAAGGTCCGAGATATTTAGTGAATATTTATGGCCTGGTGGGTGAGTGACATGGGTTATGTGATGGGGAGGTGGGGAAGAAGGGAGGGGAAGTGAGGTCTCCAGGTTTACTGGGATGGCTCTCTGTTAAATTGAACAAGTTAAACAAAATGACTGTTTTCAATGTTGATGGCTTCCTTCTCTGCCCCAGTGCAGTTAGTCTCTCTGCCATGTATCCCACGTTCCTGCAGAGATGGCGAGTACGCACAATAAAACACTGAAATTTCCATCTCATGTCGATTAGATGGTGTGCGCATACCGCTAAAAGCAACGATTATTTTGAAATATGAACAAGATGTGCTGAGGAAACTGGAGTGGTCTGGCTCCATTTTGTGAAAGGCACGAAAATTCAATGTTTCGAATTTTTTTGACACTTTCCCTCACCCAAGGAAAAGTAAAAGCGAATTTGTCTTCTCCCCCAATTACCAGTGCTCCCAAGGTTTCTACCCGTTTTTCCCTGAAAGTCCTTATATGTGCATTTCCTGGACTTATTAAAAAATCTGCCCACGTCTTCATCCCTAGGAATACTCACCAATTCATATTGATTTCCTCCTCTCTTAAAATTGTTTTTGGAAGACAGAAGAAAGTTTCCCAAAATTGAGATATTGAATGCAATCCCGGGACGATTCCCTTATTGTTATAATGGGATTCACCAGACAACAGGGAGATCGTTAAATTTTCATGAAACTAAACCGGACACAATATACAGGTGCGAAGTATTGAGTGTACAACTCAGCCATTTCTCATGTGGTCATGTGTACGGCCCCTTTGGTTTATTCTCTGATCAGCCCTACGTCTCTTTCAACACTCTTTCATTGCTCATATGTCAGTACATGCTTCTCAGATTTCCTGTTTAGAAGCAAACTCCTGCAGGTGACTGATTCTGTTTTCAAAGCAATACATGCTGAAAATCACGGCGTTTCAAGCATCATCCGTCGAGAGCGAGCATTCTAATGTTTTGCGTCTCAACGATTCGTCAACAGGCTCCAAAAAAGAGTAACCTAGAGACGAAACATTGCTTTTCTGATTGACACCTTGGATTCTGCCTGACCCGCTGTGATCGCCAGAAGTTTTTGTTTTCAGTTGTAATTTACTTTGCTTCTCTTACTTGGGTGTCATATCTGCGGAAACAACCACCTTCTCCTGTGCTCTCGTGAGTTCGTCTCGATGAACAATGAGAGATACTTTTGCTGAATATTGATAGAACTAAAGTGTCAAAGTCCCTCGCCCCGTTGCTCGCTCTTGTAATTAAAATGATATAACGATTCCATCTGGTGTTAAATGGATGCGACTGCATGAGTGCTAAATTTCGAATCGCATCAAAACGTCTTTATTTGAGGAGTCCTCTTGTGTTTTTTTTTAAATTGTGCACCAATCGATTACAATATCACAAATATCCTTACAGGTACTAATTAATGATAGATTATTTTATAACTGAATTCACATTCCATTAGTCGACCTCCCCACAGAGCATTTGACTGAGCCTCTGAATTACTTACGCAGTAATACCACTACGATGCCATTACACAACATTGCAAAATAAACAGAGCATAAATGTTTTCCCGTGCTTTTTTTCATGGTTTACGTATTGAACATTAAAATTAACACAGAAAATCTGCCATATTAAAATTGAAGTGACAGGACTTACTTTTGTTTCTCCTTGATTTAAATGTACAATGCAATAGTCCCCCACACCTATGGGGGATTCATTCCAAGACATATTACAGAAGCCTGAAATCGTGGATAGTAGTGAACCCATTCATCTAAATGGAAATGTGAATTCCTGGCAGCCCCTGGTCCGTGGTTCTGGAAGGTTTCCTGTAATATATTTGAGCTACAGTAAACCGAGGAAAACTGAAGCTACGGAAACCAGGCCCACAGAAACGGAGTTCGCCCTGCAGTTGAAATCACCCATTTGTGAAGAAAGAACAGTGGATCGGTCGGAGATTATATTGACAAATGCAATGTCCCAGCTACATCATTTGTCATTTCTCAAACCAGGACTATAAGAACGCCGCTGACGTTCAGAAATGTTATTTGTGCTGTTGAAATTCTTTGGGGATAAAATTAAAGTACTCGTATCTGTTAAAAAAAAACTGCAGAGTATTGAAATATGGTCAGTAGCATTTTCCAAGTTTTGAAAACAGATCACAGATCGGTGATGGAAATCTTATGTTGTCTTAAAGCACTCTCAGCTCAGAAGGTCGCTGAGAGTCTCTAGACAAATTGTCAAGTTTAGAATCGACGTCTCCCCGCCCAAAGCTTCAGTTTCCTGTTCTTACACCGCCCTCAAACCCTCACATTCACTCTGACTCAATTGTGCTTTGAAGAGATTGCTTCTGCTGCACCATCTATGTTATTGACAGGATCAGCCAAGCAGTTCGTCAAGGATCTGTAATTCTGCTCTGATCGAGTTGCAGAGTCGGCAAACATGATTGGGAAATATCTCATACCAATCCTCATAATCGTGTCTATTCTCAGTAAGTATCTCTTTCTCCACAAAGGGCTAAATATTACAAAGAGAATGTTATTGTTTATCGACGAGATG